>NC_077227.1:710405367-710705367 GCF_027887165.1 Monodelphis domestica
GGTGAAGTGGATTACTGTTATCCCTTTAATTAAAATAATTAGCTTTTTATAGAGAAACTGAGATTAAAACAATATTTCCTTGATTTGTCTGGAGAGATTCCCCATCACTTTTCTTTTTCTGTTTTCTCATTTGACTCCTTTCATGGTGATGTGGAAAATATAAATCTCATGGAGGTGTCTCTCATCAATATGGTTTGAAAGCAGTTGTTGCTAGAACTTGGGCAGAGAAAGAGACAAACTGTGCTCTGAACCTCAAGGCCCAAACCTTTCAATGAATCCAGTTTGTTAGCTGGCATTGCTGTACTATAATAATCTCCCCCTCCCACCAAAAAAAAAACAAAACCTCTTGGTAGAAACAGTAGAGTAGAAAGGCATTTATAATAATGAGGAGGGGGGTGGGGTGGGTGGGAATGTAGGCAAAAGTTCTAGAGATCATTTTCACTCTTTCTGCTTTTAAAGCTCAAGTCACACAGCTACATTTTCCATTTCCAAATCTCCAGTGTAAAGTTATTAGTTATCATCAGTTTTCTAGAATAGATTCCTATTAAAATATTTTTATCATACAAAATAAGCAATAAAACTCTGATTATTAGCTACTAGACTATCTCTGGTTCACATACTGCTGAATCAGGGGCCCTGCCTCCATTCCTCAACGTTTTGGAATTTAGAAGCAATTACTTTAAAGGAATTTGGTTTCAGAGCATGTGCTTGGGTCTTTCAACATGCTTGAGCCAAGTTGTCATAGGTTAATTTGGATTAGAGATCTGGTTGATTTATATTTCGACTAAATCTTTTTGTGTGCTTTCAAATTTATATGAGAGTTGAAAAAACATCGACTGGCCATTTAAACAAAATTAAGAATTGTAGTTGGTGCAGCTGGGTTCAAATCTTGGCTCTTTCGCTACCTATTGATTTCAGGAAAGTCACTTAATCCCTCTGGGCTTCAGCTTGGGTAGGATGAGGTGATTCCTGAAGGTCCTTTCCAACTTGAAATCTTTGATCCTATGAGTCACCCAGAATGCCAAGTTATCAAGTTAGGAAGTAATGATAACCTTTGGCTTATGCAAAAACTATATATCTATTATGTCTTTCATTTCAGATTGCTCATCACTTATAGACTTAGGGGGAAAACACATTGAAATACAGACTCAGGCTTACTTTTTCCAAGAAATAAACTGGCACTCTTACAGTATGTAATCACTGTTGGCTGCTAAATTAAAATTAGATTGTTGGAGAATTATATATTACATCGTCGTAATGCTAAGATTGTTTCACAGTGATGTCATCATAGTCAAGTAAGTAGATAGGATCTGTTGCTATTAAAAGCTTTTGCCCTAAAAATTCACAACAGACCTGGGAACACCGATTTTATATTGAGTGGTTTTATATTGGTAGAAACTTTAGATTTCTGATTCAGTTGAGGCAAGAATTCATTAGATATAGATGATGTATTATGTCTAGCATAGGGTCCACAGAATTATGATTTTGAGCTGGAAGGGACTGTGGAGGTCAATTAATTTAGTTCCTACATTTCAGAGGCTTTTTTGAGGTCACACATCTAGCAATCTGAAGAATGGAACAACCATTTATTAAGTACCTCCTTTGTGCCAGGCAAAGGACAGCTAAGGTGATGAATTGGGTAGAGTACTGGGCTTGGGATCAAAAAGACTCATCTTCATGAGCTCAAATCCAGCCTCACATACTTACAGGTTGTGTGACCCTGGGCAAGTCACTTTACATAGTCTCAAGTTTCCTCATCTATAAAAAGAACTGGAGAATGAAATAGCAAATCATTCTTATAATTTTGCCAAGAAAACCCCAGATGCAGTCATGAAGTCAGACACAGTTGAAATGAGTGAAAAACAAAACTATACCAGGGACTGTACTAAATGCTTTCTAAACATGATCTCATCCGATCCTCACAACAACCCTGGGGAGATAGATTCTATCTTTATTTCCATTTTACAGATGAGGAGACTGAGGCAGACAAGAGTTAATTGACTTGCCTGGGACCAAGCATCTAGTAAGGGTCTGAGGGAGTATCTGAACTCAAGTCTTCCCGACTCCAGACCAACGGTTTTATCCATTTCACCACCTCACTGCTTAGTTCTTTTATAGAGAACCCTCTGACTCCATATCCAAGGTTCTTTCCATTATGACATGTTGCCTGTTGTTAGACTCAAATGAAATAATGCCAGTGAAATGCTTTGCAAACCTGAAAGCACTATATATAATGATTTATTGTTAATTATTATAATTATCAGACTGTTTGATACAATCATTACATTATGTAACATAATGATTGCATAACAATTATTAATTATAATCAATTAGATGCCATTATTATTATTATAATTTGACATGAAGTTTCCTTTCACCTGCAATGAATCCATTTCTCTACTCTGTGTTGGCTTCCCAGCAGGATTTGGGGAGAGAAGAGGAGAAGAGAGCAAAGGAGAGGAGAGGAGAGGAGAGGAGAGAGGTTAAGAAAAGAAAAGAGAGGAGAAGAGAGGAGAGGAGAGGGGAGGAGAAGGGAGGGGAATGGAGGAGAGGGGAGGAGAGGGGAGGGGAGGGCAGGAGAGGAGAGGAGAAGGGAGGAGAGGAGAGGGGAGGAGAAGGGAAGAGAGGAGAAGAGAGGGGAGGGGAGGGGAGGGGAGGAGAGGGGAGGAGAGGAAAGGAGAGGAGAGGATAGGGAAGGAGAGGAGAGGAGAGGAGAGGGGAGGGGAAGGGAGGAGAGGAGAAGGGAGGGGAGGAGAGGAGAGGAGAAGGGAAGAGAGGAGAAGAGAGGGGAGGGGAGGGGAGGGAAGGAGAGGGGAGGAGAGGAAAGGAGAGGAGAGGATAGGGAAGGAGAGGAGAGGAGAGGGGAGGATAGGAGAGGAGAGGAGAGGAGAGGAGAGAGGTAAAGAAAAGAAAAGAAAAGAGAGGAGAGGAGAGGAGAAGAGAGGGGAGGAAAGGGGAGGATAGGGGAGGAGAGGAGAGGAGAGGAGAGAGGTAAAGAAAAGAAAAGAAAAGAGAGGGGAGGAGAGGAGAGGAGAGGAGAAGGGAGGGGAGGAGAGGAGAGGGGAGGGGAGGAGAGGAGAGGAGAGGAAAGGAGAGGGGAGGAGAAGGGAGGAGAGGGGAAGAGAGGAGAGGAGAGGAAAGGAAAGGAGAGAAGAGGAGAGGAGAGGGGAGGGGAGGGGAGGAGAGGGGGAACTCTCATTTCTCAGGAGAAAGTTTGTCCCTGAAGGCAAGCATCACAAATGAGCCCAGACCGAAAGGAGAGCAGAAAGGAGAGATTCAGGAAACCGTATTAGGAAGCCCAGGCTCTTCTCCCTTTGACTTGGGCTCCATCGCTGGGAAGGAAGGTCTTCTCCTGGGCTGGGTAAATAAATAAATGCTGGGGCCACGAATCTTTTTGGTGGTGTTGATAAATCCACTAGTGGGTGCTGTAGGGCTGCCTACGCCATTGTGTTCTGCCAGTGGATATTTTGATCTGGGGCACTGTAGAATACACAGTCTATCCAATCCAGAGAACAGTGAATTTCCCTTTATAGCTGCAGCCCTGTCTAGAAAGACACTGAAGACACACGTGGAGGACGCCAGCATTTGCAATGATTTTGTACAATTCTGGGACAGAACAACATTGTCCTTAGGATTGTGACTTAATCTGTGATAAAAATTCATTTGCCTTTTTGGAGTCACCCGTTTATCTTTATTTTATGGGCAGGCATCTGAAGTCAACATCTGTAGAACACTCACCGCGCTTAACTCCCCAGTGCAAATTAAGAATATTTATTAGGAGGAAAAAAAAAAACCCTGCATTTTTCTATTAAGGAAAAAAAGCATTTAACATGTTTGGTTTATGTAATTTTGAATATGAAGCTGAGCAGTTGTGGATAAGATGTCTATTTGATATTTAGGGAAGGATTTGATGCTTTAATAAGGGAATCCTCTGTCTCCCTCATCCATCATCCGCCATCCTCATCCATCCAAACACCACTGTAAATTTGTCAGAGCCTTTTCCATATTCAGTACTTGTATAAATAATGGCTGCTGTGATTTGAAAAAGGGAGATGTGCATTTTTCAGCTCTGTTATATATCCGATCACAGCCAGCGCATGACCTCTCCTAGTTTTTGTTTTGCATTGCTCAGCCTAGAATGCTGGAGCAAGAGTGCATTTAGACTTGACCCTGGTTGGGGTTGCTACTTGCCAAAATGAAATTAGTTGGGGGGGGTGGCTTTCTCCAACAGATGAAACAGAGTCTCTCTGCTCCATTACGACCCTTTTATCACTGCCCATCGCTTCTTCTTTCTATTCGGTGCTATCTTAGGGATTATGCAGCTTCCCTGCAATATTCTGAAATTAATCAAAGCAAGCAAAACCTCATATTATCCATATTATCCGTGACTGGGGGAGAGTGATTTCCACAATCCGGTCAGCTTTGTGATGTTGTCTAGTTATGGTTCTGGGGATCTTATTATCTCAGGACGGCTAAGAAATAAACATTCTGCTTTTTAGAAAATTAAACAATTTCAGGCTCGCCCTGCACAAGCAGTAGGTGTCTCCGTGTGCGCGCGATGATTGTTCTGTCTCTAATTGAAAGGCTCTTTCTCTTATTTAAATAAGGTTCTGATCGGGGAACAATGTCCATTTCTTCCTTTGATTTTTTTTTTCAGCTTGGCTGAGCAACTACATGACATTAATGCAGGTGGGTCAGAGAGGCTTTTTATGCAATGAGATATGGAGAGACTTAAAGGCTGCTTATCCAGACCGGACCTTGTTTTGTATCTCATCATCTCTATAATCGAGCTCTACAAATAATTTCTTTCAATAAATTAGTAACCATGGTACAGATTGCAGACACTTAGTTTGATTGAACGTAATAAAGAGAGATTATCCACAGAGTTGGTTGAGTGAAAGTTCTGATTTGACCCACTGCCTGGAGAGAAAAGAATTAATCTTATAAAATACTCTACACTTCTGTCATGCTTTGGAAAAAAACAACAAACAGCTGGGGATGCCTTGAGATTCTCTTTGTCTTTAGTCCAGTTAGACTTAATGGTGGAGAACAACTGACCCAATACATGAATGAAAGCCGTGGTGGCCTACATTCTGTGACCTGATGGGCATCACAAGACCCTCTCTGTTCCCATATATTTCCTCCATTGGTTCGTGATGGTGCTATTGCTCCTATTGCTCCCTACCCTAGAATTCTTACCTTTGGAATCACCTTAGATTAGGCAAAAGGGCCAAGAGTATGTCTTCCAGAAGGCTGTTGTTGAGAATGTACATATTAGTATGTGGATGAAAGCACTTTAGCTCTCTGCTCTTAGAGCATTAACATGGATTAATTTAGCCTTAGAAGACTCCAGGAGAATGTTCTTGAAGGGATAAAGAAAAAGGAAGATAACTTGAGGGGGTTGGGAGAGTACAGAAGAGGGAATCCTGAAGAATCACTGATATTTCTATGTATTTACAGTTTTCAAAGCACTTTATTTATTTTAAACCCTTACCTCCCATCTTGGAGCCAATACACAGTATTGACTCCAAGGCAGAAGAGTGGTAAGGGTAGGCAATGAGGGTCAAGTGACTTGCCCAGGGTCACACAGCTGGGAAGTGTCTGAGTTCAGATTTGAACCCAGGACCTCCCATCTCTAGGCCTGACTCTCAATCCACTGAGCCACCCAGCAGCCCCCTCAAAGCACTTTAGAAACATTATCTTATTTGATTTCATGAATCTTGTCAGGTAGGTGTTCCTGTGTACCTCATGATAATGGTGCTAGGCAGGTCCTATGATTACCTTTATTTTACTGATGAGAAAACAGTTTTAGAAAAGTTAAGTGACTTACCCAGAGTCACCCAATATTTTCCATAAACTTCAGGATCAGCCCTTGGAAAACTTGGGGTAAGGGTATAAGTCTTGAGCCTGGTCACGCTCATAGCTGGAGCAGGTCTCCAAGGCTAATAGATTTTTATATGTAGGATCAATACAGGTAATGCTATATGAATGGCAGAGGAGTCAAACACAAGACCTGCTGGCTGCATGCAACCCCAATCACACCCAAGTAATTCTGAACCAGAATAAAATATAATTGGGAATTATTTTTTAAAAAAACTCTTACCTTCCATTTTAGAATCAATATTATAGATTGGTTCCTAGGTAGATGAGCAGTAAGTGCTAGGCAATGGGGGTTAAATGATTTGCCCAGGATTACACAGCTTGGAAGTTTCTGAGGGTGTATTTGAACCCAGGACCTCCTGTTTATCTGCCTGCTTCTTAATCCACTGAGCCATCTAGCTGCCCCCTATAATTGGGAACTATTAAACAAAAATAAATAACAGCACAGAAAAAAAACATAGATAATATTACATTTTAAACTAACTCATTATGTGTGCCCTAGGATTATGTATGGTTCATTATTGTTTAGTCATTTCAGTCATGTCTGACTCTTGGTGACTAGATTTGGGGTTTTCTTGGCAAAGATACTGGAATGGCTTGCTATTTCCTTTTCCAGATCATTTGACAGGTAGAAAAACTAAAACAAACAGCATTAAGTGACATGCCCAGAGTCACAGAGCTAATTGAGGCTAGATTTGAACTCAGGAAGATGAGTCTTCTTGACTCCAGGTCCAGTGATTTATCTACTGTACCATCTAGTTACCCTTTGTTTTTATTATCATCATCATTATTGTTGTTGTTGTTGAATATGTGCAGACATCACAACTGTCACATATTTTTATTATCAATCACCAGTCCCCAGGAGGTGAGAAAAGTTCCTTTATTAAAATAGTATAGCACAATTTTCTGGATGATAATAATCTTATTTTTTAGATTTAGTCAATGTACTCTTTTAAATGAGAAATAAATGAGAAAAAATCAGGGTTATTTAATCTAATATTTAAAATGTTTCATTTATGCCTTTTTGTTACTACATCTTGTGAATTTCAGACATCTCCCACTCTACCATGAAACCTCTACTATAATAAATCAAAGCAGCCAATCAGAAACATCTAAAACCTGATTATACATATATGTGTATACATATTATATGTATAATATGTATAAACATAATTTTGCCTCAGTGATCCTTCACCTTACTACTCAGAGAAGGGAGATACATTTCATTATTTGTTCTCAGCAGTATTCTTGTTTTTTCAGTATTCAAGTTTCCATATGAGTAACTTTTAAAAATTCTAGTCAATTTTAGTTAAGTGACTTGCCTAGTGACTAGCCTTTATGTGAGGCTAGATTTGAACCCAGGATCTCTTGACTTCAAGCCTGGTTCTCTATCTACTAAACCATTTAGCTTCCCCTATAGGGCTAATTTTGAAGCTAGGTGAAAAGACAAAAGCTGTTGCTTAGTTTTCTCTCCAAAAAAAAAATCACTGGTTTTTTATAGTATAAATAGTATTTCTAGTATAAATAAATAATGTAGAATTGATGACATTCTACTACAAAAATTAAAACAACAACAACAACAACTTCTTTATCTACCTGAAAAGGAGCAGAGATTAAGTCTTGCCCAGATGTGTAATATCAATTATTTTTAAATTGGGTTCATTGCTTTTGCTGATAGCCAAGGACAGTCTACCAAGACATCAGCATTTTGTTTGTGGAGTTCTTCTGGCAAATGAAAGCATGATACAAGTAGACCTTTGTTGACATCTAAAGACACGACATTCAAAATTAGAAAACAAATCAGCTGGTTTAAAAAAATATCTTTTAAGATGAAGTACTATGAATGTCTTTAAAAAGTGTCTATGAGCAGAAAAAAAAATTGCTCATGAAGTCTTCGAATTTAATTGCTTTTTAAACTGCTGTCAGCTGAAAACGATCTTGATAATAATAAAATCAAAGCAAAGGAATTGGTTGATGTCTGGCCCTGGTCTGTGTCCTGCAGTCACATCTTTAATTCCAAGGGTAGAAAACTTAGTGTATTGGGGAGAAAAACCACAGTAAGTCACAAGTTTATGGGGAATCCTGTTCCAACTTTCATCAGCTGATGAAAATGAAGGAAAACATAATTGTTGTCCTGAAAAAAAGCTGTATTTTCTTCACTTAATGTTAAATTATGATATAGGAAAGGCAGCTAGGTCGCTCAGTGGACAGAGAGCCAGGCTTGAAGATGGAAGGTCCTGGGTTCAAATTCAACTGCAGACACTTCCTAATTGTGTGACTTTAGGCATGTTACTTAACCTCCATTGCCTAGCCCTTATGCTTTTCGGCTTTGGAAATAATACTATATCAATTCTAAGACCGAAAGTAAGGTTAATTTTTTTAATTATTTGAAAATATTATGTGGGAGAAAGTATAACTTAATAGGAAGAATACTATGCTTGATTTGGGGAAACTTGATTTCAAATTCTGACTTACAGATTTACTAGCTATGTGACCCTGGGCAAGTCACTTCATTTCTATGTGTCTTCAGCAACTAAGAGGCATCTGAAAAGTCACAGGGACAAAGCTCTGCTTTGATGGAGGGAGATCCCACAAATGGGAGTTCCCTATATGGCAGAAATCTCAGGCTATTTGCATATCTTTATACACATTTTATGTGACATTTATTTAATAATATTTAAATACAGTTTCTTACTGGGGAATTTTATTTTATTTCAGTAATTAAAAGTCAATGAAAAATATTTAATGAAATATTTTACTCTGTTTATGAAAGAATTTTATATACATCTTTAAGCATAAGGAACTGCTTCTATGCCCAGAGACTGGGGCTATGCCCACTCTCGTCTCCACTAAGGGACCCCTTTGCTCTGTAACAATGTAGGAGATTCAAATTAGGTTCAGTCCCATGGAAGCTTAGTCTCCCAGAAGAGAGAAATAAATGAAGCCTTAATTCCCATTTCCCTGGCATCTGGAGGAAAAAAAAATATTTTTTAATTTTTTTAACTCCCCCCCCATTTTTTTTTTTTCATTTGAACTGGTTGAGGTGTCTCTTCATCTATACTTTTCTAGGCATATATTTCCCTCTCTATATAATCTTCTCTCTACCTTTATATCTTTCATTCTCTCTCTTTTTTTAGTTTTTAAAAATCATTTATTTATTTAGAATATTTTCCCACAGTTACATGATTCATATTCTTTTCCTCCCCTCCTCACTCCCCCACTCCCAGAGCGGACAAGCAGTTCCACTGGGTTCTACATCTATCATTGTTCAAAACCTATTTCCATATTATTTATATTTGCAAAAGAATGATCTTTTAACAACAAAACCCCAATCATATCCCCATCGAACCACGTGATCGATCATATGTTTTTCTTCTGTGTGTCTATTTCCACAGTTCTTTTTCTGGAGGTGGATAGCATTCTTTCTTATCAGTTCTGAGGAAAAACAATTTTTAGGGCTTAGATTTTAACAGATGTCAAGAAAGGTACTAGACATACTCATTGTACAATGTGAATCAGCACACAAAAGAAATATTAAAAGATAAATTTAATTAAAAGTCATGACACCTAACCAAGGCTTAAGCAATTAGGAACTTAAAGTGAACAACAACTATTAGAATCTGCTGGGAGGTTGAGTCATACATATCTGACCATCAAGCAGGCTTCAGGATAGCTGGGTGGTAATTGCAACATTTTGCTTTGGTTCTGCACTGTCCAAGCAGCTCTTCTGCCCATCCAGGCTAGGGTTTGGACTTGTCATTCTCTCCAATGAAGGACATCTTCTTGCTGCATTCAGCTACACCTGATGCACCCAGGACCTCTGAAACTCATAAAGTCACCTCTAAACCTAGATGACATCTTAAGGATATCCATCTCAAGGATTATGCTTGGTCAACTATTAGGAGCTCAAGGCAGATGCTCACCTCTGCTCTTGCCGCCTCCCTTCATGAGGTGAAAGAGGATAGCCTGTCTTCTGAACTTGTCTCTAGGCTTATAGGAAAAGAGAGAACTACTTTTCATAGATGAGAATTGAAGGAAGAGTGAGCTATGGGGAGTCACTCCCCATCTAACAGTCTACTTTTCCTGCTCAGTATCCAATAGTAGGCTGCCTTGTTATCTCAAGAATGAGGAGCCCTAAATGGCTTGTAGAAAGCAGCCAGGGAGTTCTTCACCCTTAAAATATCCAAATGCCAAGTCAGTAAGTGCCAACTTACCTCATGTATGATCAGGTCCCAGTTAACACATATGTGCAGAGATGGCATATATATGCTTTTCCCTGATGCCCCATGTTCTAGGACCAACTCTGCCCACATTATCTTGTATTTACATTGCATATATTTTATGCTTATTTATATGTGTATATATATATTATTTATTTATATGGCTATATTCCCATTGTTCCACTTGACAGAATATAAACTCCTTGGGGGCAGGGACTGTCTCGTGTTTACCTTCATGGGCCCATTAGTAAAATAGTATTTAGTAAATAAGAGGCACTTGATAACATTGCTTCTGGGTGGATTTTTAGGTGACAGTAAGAGATTATGGTAAGAATTTACATATTCTATGGTGTCTCTTGAGTTCAGAACACTGCTGTTTGTATAACACTAAGCTTTCTCTCCTCTCCCCTTAGGGTCTCTAGATGTAATGTGGGATTGCACTCTAGAACCAAGTAATTCCAAGATTGCTTGGGGGCTGATTTTATAGATTTGGCTCAACAACCACAACAATGCTCCCATTATAAAGAAAATCCATCTGTTTCTTGGCTCAGTCCCTTCTGGTGGAAGGAATTAGCCAGAAGAAAGGAAATTAAGAGAGAAAGTTTCTTGAGTTAAGTGATGGACTTTCTCTCTGCACTTTCCCTCCTTCCTTTTGTCTTAAGTAGAGTCAAGGTTCTGGGGCTTGTGAGTTGTGCAGATGGCTCAGTGCGGACATCCAGCTGGGCTTATTTAACCCACAGAGTGTTTGTGTTTGTAGTTGACAGCCAAGACAGGGAGCAGGAAGGCTGTTTTCATTGGGATCAACCACAGTGGTTTCTCCAAAAGGGAAAAAAAAGGGAATTCTTTAGTTGATGCCGCCTTCATTGCTTTCTCAAGGCATGGTGTTATGAAATGAAGATTCAAAGGACAGATATGTTATCTGGGAAGAATTCTTGGTTTAGCGTTAAAAAAAAAATTAGCTCAATGTAGCTTGAATCAATTACAGACAACTAAAAAGATAATGTTCATGAAGAATTTTTAGTCTGCTAAAGAAAAAAAAAATCTATCCCTTTCTCAAATGTAGGTTAGTAGGTAACAAAAATCAGGGTTCTTTTTTAATTTAGAAATGAGGAAACTGAGTCAGAAAAAAGACATAGGTTGCAGAAATTTACCCAGTGAATATAGTTTTACTAGTTCTACCCTTCCACACTGGTGGTGGTGGCCTCATAAGCTTTGTTTCCACATATGGTTGAGTCAACATGATGTCAAAATAACTATTTATAAAACTTCAATCAGATGTTTGCTTTGCCTATGGGACACCCTGAAGCTGATTTGGCTTTTTGTATATTTCTTTTTACTGTATTGACTGTTTTAATTTCCTGTAGATTCAGTCTCAGCCTGACTTGAAGAAAATCTGAAGTAGCAAGACACTCTGACCCTGTGCTATAGTCTAGTGGTCTCCAATTGGAGCCTGAGGCATGAACTCAAAGAAGAGTGTGATCAGCCAATCACGGGATGGGAAGATGAGTTCCTCACTTTCTTCACCAATCACACCTACCCTTCAGTCATTGAAGCCTTTAAAACCCTTCCCAACATCCTCTAAGCTCTAAATCTTTCCTCTGGTGAGCCAGGAAATTACAAGCAACCCAACCCTGGTACCCAGAGAAGTATAGGAGCCATTGGGAAAATCCAACTTCATCCAGCATACTCACTAGGGGGAAAAGTGCCCATAGAGATACATGATCCAAAAACTTTGGAGAATTCTGCTTTAGGCAGCAGGGAGGTGAGTCACTCAGGAAAGGTGAAGAATGTCAGAGAGCTCTTCATTCTTGTGTGATCCCAACTGCACACTGTGTGTGAGTGAGTGTGTACGTGTGTGTGTCACTAGGTTTTGTTCTGTTGCTAACTGTACTTAACTGCTTCTTCCAAATATGTTAAGGAAGCAAGGTTGGGCATAGCAAACCAGATTCTTTTCCCAGGTGCCATTCCTTACAAGGATTCCACAGTTTGATGATGGCTCCCACATCTGTGTGGAGATGTATGTGAATGCACTCAGCTGCAGTAGTTTATACATTGCTTTCCAGAACATAATTGCAGAGAAGTGTGTAATAGCTCTCTAATGGAAAGCAGGTGTAAGAAGTAATGAACAGGACTGAGGGAATGGGAGCAAATTGCGGCAGGAGGGATTTAGGTTAGGCATTTAAAACAAACAAACAAACAAATATTTCCTGTTTGTAAGTATTGTGAGCCACTGCAATATATCTCTAAAGAGAATATGGAATCTCCTTTAGGGATCTTTAAGAAAGGAGTCTATAATTGTCTTTATAGAATCAGTTCAATGAATTCCTACCTAGAGGAAGGGTAATGGATGGGTTGGTCGCTCCCCTCCCCCTCTCTCCTAACTTTGCATGTCTTGAAGTTACGTAAGAAAAGGTCTCAAGACTAGAACCCTGATTTATTAACATGAAAAGGTCATAGGTGAGGGAACTCCTTCTACCAATGTAAGTTGAGGTCATAGGAATCAATGCCTATGGTCTTGCAGAAACCAATATTTTATAATCATCTGAAATAGCAAGCCATAGTTTTCTTTATAAGTATATATTCATTAAGACAGGTATCTTATGGAGTATCTACTTTGCCCACAATATCTTGCATTTATGCAAGGTGTTAATGTTGGTAAAGTTCTAAACAAACAAGACCTCATTTGGTCCCATATTGCAGATGAGAAAACAGGTTGAGAGAGGGTCACATAGCCAATGTCTGAAGTAGGATTCCAACCCAGGTCTATCTGACCTGATAGTCTAGCATTCTCTCTGGTTTTCTCCACGCAGGAGCTACCAAAGTCTCTTACTGGTAGAGTACAACCAGTTCTTCTCTTTCCCATAAAAACTTTACTTTCCTGGACACTGAAACAAAAGTAAAAAGTCTTGTGGAATTCTTTAGAACACCAAAATGTAATCAGTTCTCTCAGTTCTATTATGGTTCTTATAAATTCTGTGATTCTGGAACTGATTTACTAAGACCATATCTTGACCACAGAAGAGGTGTTTTCCTTTTAAAATGATATTTCAACCAGTAAAGTCATCAGGCATTCTTTCCTTTGAGTGACTTGGTGCAGCAGATGATGGAAGAAGATGTATGTGCACTGGTCCCAAATGATGGCATCATTTTTGCCATTGCTGCTTTTTGTAACCTATATCTACAGAAAGTGACAGTGCCTGAAAATAGTGGAGATTAAACTTTCCTTAGCTTTTCAGGGTGATTCTCGAAATGAAATAGTGTGTGTCTTTTAGGAGACTAATGGGAGCTTCATACAAACAGCAGCAAAAGATGACCACAAAGACTCACATAAAGTTGAGAAATGGGCACTTGTGTTTCTAGTTAATATTTGTGAACTCCATGTGTACACAGGGGTCAGCATGTGCATTCAGCAAAATGCTGCAATAGGTCATGGGCAAAGTCAGACAAATTCTGTGGACTTGATGCTTGGAAGACCTAAGACAACTCAGAGTCATAAAAGGCTCTGTATGGTTCACTCATGAAACTGATACTTTGGGGAAGAAAGGTGGAAGAAAGTGGAAAAAAGAAGATAGAGAGCCATTGTCCAGGGCATTGAGGAATGCTTATTTGACAGATGGTTGTCTATGATGGGATTGTCACAGACAGAGAAACCCATTATCTGGATTCCATATAACTCTGTTGTTAGTTTTGCCACATCACCTTGTTAGCTCCATAACCATTTCTACCATTGTTGTGGGCAACAATTTAGGGAGATGATGAAAGTGAATCTGGCTAATTTTCCCCCTATGGGGTCTCTGAATGTCATTAAACTAGAGATGGTTAATAGCAGGTCAGCCCCACATCTCTCCCCTTTACATCCTCTATGCAGCTGCCATATTTATATGTCTAAAGCCTGAAATCTGGCAATGTCATTCCTCTCCTCAAAAAATTTCAATAGCTTCCTATTGTTTAGAGGATAAAATAAAAATGTCTTCTGTTTGACATTTAGAGCTCTTAACAGTCTGGCTCTTAACAGTCTAGACTTATTTTGAATTATTTCCCTATTACATGCTCTATTTTCTTGGTTTCTCTAGTTGTCAGCCCTCTAAGCCTCCCAATCCCAATCAGAATTACTCATATAATTCTTTTGAATTTTTTATGTTTCTCTTAATATGCCTATATGTTGTTTTTCACATTTTAATACATGATCCTTGAGGTCAGGTAGCATTTTAATTTTGTCCTTATGCAATACAATGCCTTTTTCTTAATACGTTGAATTAAGATTATACATTCATGTGATCATTAAATTAGGGAGCTACTGAAAATGAGAAGAGAGAAAGATCTTCCTTGAAATTTTTTAGTCATACCATTGAGAATGTGCTATAAGAAATAATGATCAGGATGATTTCAGAAAAAAAGCTGGGAAGATCTCCAAGAATGGATTCAGAGAGAAATAAGCAGAACCAGGAGAATATTGTACACAGTAATAGGAATATTGTGTGATGACCAACTGTGAAAACTTGGCTACTCTCAGCAATGCAATGATTTGAGAAGATCCTGAAAGACTTATGATGGGGAATGCTATCCACCTCCAGAGAAAGACCTGTGGGAGTTGTCTTTCAGATCAGTGTATTAATGGTTTTGTTTGGGGGCTTTGGTGATGTATGAGTGTGCCCTTACAACGATGACTAATATGGAAGCATGTTTTGCATGACAATAAAAATAAAATTTAATTAAAAAAAGATGTAAACCTTTTTTTGGGAGGGTATATTATATCTGAAAGTTTCTGGGAGGTTTGACTATTGCTATCCTCCATAGCTAAGAAGCCTAAATCTCTAGTTGGGGTACACTTTCACAGCTTGTTAAGACTTAAGGACTTGTCTTGAAAATGCTTTATTTTGGGACTGCAGGTGGCTCATTGAGTAAAGAGCCAAGCCTGGAGATATGGGAGGTTTGGGGTTCAAATTTAGCCTCAGACTCTTCCTAACTGTGCAAGTTGACCTGGGACAAGTCACTTAACCCTCATTGTCTATCCCTTACTGTCTTGGAACTGATACTTGCTATTGATTCTAACACAAAAGTATAGTTTAAAAAAATAAAAAAAAATGTCTCATTTAAGTGAGATGAATGCATTTGCTAGCAATATTTGGGAAGAATAAAAAATCTAGCATCTTCAAATTCTAGCATTCCTAGCATTTTCAAATTCTTTGTCTCTTTGAAGTAGAATGGTCTCTACCTCAAGTCTTTCCGACAGTCATTAAAGTCTAAAGCACAGGCTTGTGTCACTCCCTTATTCACTATATTATAGTGGCTCCCTATTAACTCAAGGATCAAATATAAACTTGTTTATTTGGCATTTATAGATTTTCACAACCTGGACCTAATCTACCTTTCTAGCCTTATTACATAGTACTACTGTCTCTATATTCTATGGTCCTGCCATTCTAGTCTTCTTAGGGTATTTCACACATGACATTCCACCTCTCTTTTCCAGGCTTTTTTGCACTGACAGTTTCTGGTGCCTGCTTGGAATGCACTCGCTCTTCATCTTTATTTCTTGGAATCCTTAGCTTCTTTCAAGGCTCAGGTCAAGAGCTACCTTTTACATGAGACCTTTCCTTCTACTAGTGCTTTCTTTCTCAAGGTTACTTTCTATCTCCTTTGTATATGTTTTGTATATAACTACATATGTACTTATTTTCTAAATATGTACTTATTGCTAGAATGTCAGCTCTTTGAGGACAGAGATTATTTTATTTTTGCCTTTCTGCTCAGAGACTTGAAAGGGCACGTTGGTGGTGTAGTAAATAGATTGACAGGGCTGGACTCAGGAAGACTCATTTTTCCCTAGTTCAAATCTGGTATCAGACACTTACTAGCTACCTGGGGAAGTCACTTCACCCTGTTTGCCTCAGTGTTCTCTTCTGAAAAAATGATCTGGGGAAAGAAATGGCAAACCATTCTAGTATCTTTGCCAAGAAAACATCAGATGAGGTCATAAAGAATTGGACAGGGCTGAAAATGACTGAACAGCAACAGTACTTAATAGATATCTACTGATGATGAGAAAGGAGAAATGTTCTTTATAGTCACATTATTCCTAAACTTTACTATGCTCCTAATGTTAAAAATAGTGATTTAACTACATCGTGGCAGAAAGTTATGAATCCTAAAATGGGAAATGAAAAACTCCTTCACTGCTATTGTCCAAGTTTTAGATGTTGTTTGAAAAGCTTCTTGCTCTCAAAAGCCTCAGTCAGAATAGAAAATAGAATGAACCTCAAGGATTGAAAACTGGGTGGGAATATTCAGCCTAGTTCAAACATTAGGTACTTTTGCTCTTTTTCTTTGTAGCTTGCTTATTAGGTATAAAGTTAGATTTCTTGCCAAGGGTCTTTTTGAAAAAAAAATTTAAACCTATTCAGGGATTAAATCAAGTTTCCCAGAAGAAACTCCAATTCCCATCTTGCATCATTGCTAAGACTTGTGTCCAGGTAGTACTTTTGTCTCCTGTAGAAGATACTTAACTTGACTTACTGTGGGATGGAGATGACTCCAGGTTCATGAAGGGTGTGCTGTTGGAGCTCAGGCTTTGGCAGGTTGTGTCAAGCTAGGAAGGCATCAAGCTAAGAAGACTGAATGTAGATTGTAAGTTTGATTTCTGAAGTGGTTTAATTTTTGAAGTTTTATTAATATCTTTTGATTTTTAGAACATATTGTAGGCACATCCCTATACCATTTTCTCCCTAGACTCCATGGACTTTCCCTTGGAACAAAGAAAAACAAGTGAGTCAATCTGATCAACAGAATGACTGCCTCTATGACATTCAACCGCTATAGTCTCCCATGTATTCAAAAGATGAAGGAAATATGCTATATCATTTGTTCCTTAAGCCAATAATTTTCATTTTAATTTGATCTTAATTTTTGGTATTTTCACTTTTGTATTTATGTTAATGCATTAACGTATAATAATTACAAAAACTAGCATTTACATAGTATATTAAGGTATGCTACAAATATTATTATACCCATTTTATAGATGAGGAAACTGAAATCTGGTGAGGTTACATGACTTATAGCCATAAAATTTTAGAAGCAAGATCCAGATGCAAATGTTGTAGAGAACTTTCTGCTATATCATAATGTCCCACACCCTGACACAAAAATATTTTGGTGCCTTTGAGATCTTTTTTTTCCCCCACCTCCTTAAGGTATATGCCCAGTAGTGGAGCCTTCAGGTCAAAATCTCCTCTAGCATCTTACAAAAACAACAGCAAGATTTCTCAATTGAGATGGACCAGGGCCCAGAACTGAAATAAGAGCAGGAATGAATGATAGGATTGTAGAGGTAGCAGAGCGTTTCAGACAAAGTTTGCTAAGATTCCTTCCAGCACGACTGATTGTAGTCATTTGTTTGTTTATACAATGTGCTGTGGCGATATAAGGTACCATATGTGTATATGTATTATGTTCTGTGGATATACAGTGCTAACGAGAGGCAGAATGTGTTTACTTTTCTAAATTTGGGATGGTCTTATCTGCAGCTTGAAAGTGGTCAAGTGATTTGGAATGGAGAGTAAGCTCTCTGAATTTCTTTTTCCTTTTAAACAAAGATGTCCCCCTTGCCGTGTAAGGTTTATGGTCTGTGTGAGAGAAAATTCCCCTTTTAGATGTTTGCTTATTTAAATATTGTTTGGACATTTGGCCATAAATAGCAGTTTTAAATTTAGGTCTGGCTTCCTTGAAACTCATCTGTCTTTCCAGGTTAAACTCCAGTGGACTTTAACCATGGATGCTCTGCTTTGGGTTAAAAAAAAATAAAACCACCATCAAGGGGACCTAAGGGTAAACAATGATCCCAAACTCTATCAGAGTCACCCTCAGAAATAGAGCTTTTCCCCCACCCCATTCTTTCCAGTGATACCCTGGCATTTCAAGTATTAAGGTTTCCTTAAAACTCTTTCTTTCTCCCCTACTTGTGCTAATACAGATATTAAGTCTAATAGTATCTACTTAGCATAAACAAGAAGATAAAAATGATTTCTGTGATTGAAATGTTTGTTATTTAGCTTTAAGCATCTTCATATTCTCGTGTGTTTAGCATTTTAATCCACCCTGTGCTTGGTTTTGGGATTGATAGATTAGTTTTAAGCCTCTGTCTAATAGTGGTGTACTGGTGAGATTTATTAAACAGGCAGGGTTTGGTACTTGGATTTAAGAGGACTCACATGCACGGTTCATGCATATTAAATTGGGAAAACCACTGGCTCAGTTTATAAAGGTTTTCAAGACAGCCCTTTATTTCCGAATGGTTCTCTTTTTGCCTTGTGAAGTACAGTTGACATTAATGAAAAGAAAAATTGATTAGAGGTATTTCCTTCTTCTCCCTTTTTTTTTGCTGTGGCTATATCCTGAGGTACCACTTCCCCTTTGCTTTTTCTGTGCTCTTTTTACCATCTTTAAAAAACATTCTGGGTATTCTCTTGCTTTCTCAGTGGGGTATCTCAAAGGGAGAAATAAATGGCTTATTACATAATGGACTCCACCCAAGAAAGACTGGAGAGAAGTTGTTGAGATCTCTCTGATCAAGAGAATAAGTATTTCCAGAAGTGACTTGTGGATCTTTTTAGGAATAGCTGTATGGGCCAGGGGGACCCGATAATTGCACATTTTCAGGTGCATTGCCAAACCTTCTCAGACTGGGTGTCATTTTTATGTTGAAAGTGAAAGATTTTTGTAAGTTGAAGTTCTTAAGTTTTCCATGTTTCACATCATGTGAAAACATGCTTTTCAACTTTTTGGAGAAAAGACTCTAGAAGGCAACAAAATGCTAGGAACTTCATATACATGTTTGTACATAATATATAAATATCTAAAGAAGAAAAGAGAGTATATGTTCTCAGGGGAGGTGTGTTCTGTCCATTCATCACTTGGCTATTTTATGTTGATGCAAGAGATTGCCTTTTCAAATTGTAAAATTTAATTTATCTTCTTTTTTGCCAACAAAATGTTTAGTTCTACAAAAAAAATGTTTTCTATACAAAAGTATAAGGATTCTACTGTCATCATAGACTTGTAAAGTAGTCATGTTTGAGAAGACAGAAACTGGGAACAGTTGTGTCATAAGGTAGAAGAAGCATTTTTTTTGGCAAGTTGGAAGGGGTGAAGATGTTAAAATTTTGAAAAATACTTTGCATTGTGTTCATATGAGATCTTCATATTTTAGGAGATGGTGCTACATAGTGGATAGAGAAATGGTCCAAGAACCAGGGAGATTTGTAGTTGAATGTTGCCTTTGGCTTAATAGTGGTTTTGTGGCCCAATTTCTTAGCTTATTAATGTCCCAAGCAACTCTCTGTTGAGGAGATACCTACTGGTTCTGGTAGAAAGAATTTCCTCACCAGAGTTCCCTCTACCATTGAAATTGAAGATCCCATCCAACTTTATTCCCATTGATTGGTACTGGGTGTGAGTGAAACTAGTGGAGGTGATGGGCAGCATAAGCACTCCAGGCATGAGTTTGATAGGATCTCTAACTTTTGAGGGAATGTGCACATTGTTGAGATTGCAAGATTCATTGGAATACTGGAATATTGAAATCCCATAAAGTTTCTTGAATATTGCTCTTTGAAATTGGGACTCAGAAAAGGTTTTCCTGTTTTCTTTCTGATTTTTTCTAATTACTCAGAGATAAGGATTCTCAATTTTTCTTAGAATCAGTCATTATCTCACAAAACAAGCACACCAAAATGAGAGTAAGAGGAGTTAAGGAAATCTATTATTTGTATAAGACATTTGGTCTTCATGTGGAGGAGATGGGGAACGGATCTTAGAACTCTTCTGAATTTTTTCAAACTCTGACCTTGGTATTCTGAGCCAAATTAGACCAAACCACATTGCGTCCATGCTCATGAATTGAAGTGACCATAACTCAGGTTAATTGATTGACCTGAGAGAGGCATAGAAAAAGAAACACACTATGGTAGAAAATTATGAAAGCTATGTATAGTACCCTTAAGACATTATCATAATGGAATAGCATCGACAGATCCATGAGGACACTACCCTATTATCTTTCAGTTTAAGTGAACCTTGGGGGAAACAGGTTTCTGGACACGATGACTTGGGAATTGGTGATTTTGGATGATTTTAAAATCTTCTGACTGGTTGTAACA
This sequence comes from Monodelphis domestica, assembly GCF_027887165.1. Lineage (NCBI taxonomy): Eukaryota > Metazoa > Chordata > Mammalia > Didelphimorphia > Didelphidae > Monodelphis > Monodelphis domestica. The sequence goes on from NC_077227.1 coordinate 710,425,625, forward strand.
CTAGAAGAACTGATGACACAAGCTTTTGATCATCAGATGGGTGGCCCACCCATTCTCATCAATTTTCATGTACACCTGTGAGGAGGCAGGATTACGTTGAACTACCAAATGGAGGAGGAGGGTGACTGTCACACCTTTTCCTTCATCAAGGTGGCTATGACCACATCACTACCTTGGTCAATTTTTGCATTTTTTTCCTGATGTTGGATAACTGAGTCTTCTAAGGTAGATGTGTCCAGGCAGCAATCTTATAAGTTTGAGATATATAGAAGTCCCAGGGGTGACCAGAGCTGATAGCAACAGTCACTAGAGTAGTAGTGGCTGAAGGCAGTGAAAGTGGCCACAGTGGGTGGGAAAGGAGAAAACATCACTGGATACAATAGTAGCTTTAGAAAATGTGACCCTTCATGGCAGAGAGAAGCATCAGGTATGAATTCTAGGAAGGCACTGACCCTCAGAACATAGAAGAGAATAATACTTGAGAGAGACTGAGGGAAGATTCCATGAAGGGAAAAGAGGACTTTCAGGGATAGGAGTTAGGAGGTGACCCTTCTCTATGTGTTTTTAACTAGCATGTTTCATGATCATTTGAGTCCATGCTATCCATGGACTTGGTGTACATTAGGGGAGAGGTCAGATTTACCCAGGACTTTCCATCTCCAGGCCTGGCTCTCTATCCACTGAGCCACCTAGCTTCCCCTTCCAGGCTAACTGTTAAAGAGGATCATGGAGGTGGGAGCTTGTGAGTGATAGAAACCCAGCTCCTTAGGGCTACCCCTAGAACACTGAGGGGAGTAATAGCAAATTGCTCTCTTGGGATCCAATCTGCCAATGTAATTTCAAGTAGGAGAATATGCCCCAGGAGGAGTGCTACAAGACATTCACAGATTTCAAGTGGGAAAAATCTTAAACATGTGCCAGGTGAAGCAACTGAGACCAACCACATGCACATAGATGTGTCAAAACCTTAATTTGAACCCAGTTCCTCCTACTCTAAAGCTGGTTCTTCCTATTGTATCACACAAAACAGCTTTTGCAATATAAATAAGGATTCGTTGGCTTCAGAGCAAATCTCACTGAATCCAGACTTGGATCCATTCATATCAGATGAAAATGGGCAAAACTATTCAGTTTCACCATTTAGAATTTCAGGGAGGCCTCAGACATCTAAGCCTCTGAAATCACATTTGGTCACTATAACAATAATGTGAGCTTTGGCATCACTCCTTGATTTGTTTTTGAAGGAAAAAAAAAATCTAAACATCTGCGAATCCCCTACTGATTATGTCCAGAAACAACAGCTTTCTAACCATCTAAACAGACCTAGTGGTCATGTTAATGTTAACATAGACCGAGAATCCAATTCATGCATAGCCAGTCAATAAAAAAAGTAGGCAAGAAATCATAGGATCATAGGTTTTGAGCAGGAAGGGACCTTAGAGATCATCTAGTCCAACCCCCTGATTAAATCTGGGAGAAAGAAAATAAGAGAGAACACTTGTTGTAATTTGCCCAAACCACAGAAATAACATGCAAACAATATAGTTAAATATAATCCATACAAGCTATAAACCATCTACATATGGCCCATAGATAAATGACACATATGGGCCAAATTGTATTGGTCAAATTGAATCTGGTGATGGGAAGAAAAAAAGAAAAGATGCAAAGAGTTTATATATATGTACATATAATTTTTAAAGTTTAAAGATTCTTTTTGTTAGTTAAAAAAAAGACTGATAGGTAGTGGTAGAACAGATAGGATTTGCCTTTCTATGATGACTTTGAATTCTGAAGAATAGACCCTTCAGTTGTATTTCCCAGTTTTCTCTTTCATGGGTCATCAGGGATATATTTACAATATTCAAAAAACTGGGGCTAAGAGGAGAGCAGGGGTCTAAAGGAATCTGATTTAGGAAACATTATTTTCTAAAAAAAAAAAGAAAAGGAAAAGGCTTTTCCTTAATTTATTAATATATACTCTGAAAGCATATTTCTCTGATTGTCCCCCATATCTGGAAAGCTCTGTCTCTTCACCTTGGACTTCTGTTTTTTTTTTTTTTGTTTGTTTGTTTGTTTCCTTCAAGTCCTTGCTGTGATCCCACCTACAGCTTTCCCCAGTCCCTCTTAATTCTATTGCCTACCCTTTGTTAATTATATCCTTTTGTTGTTCATATTTTTTATTTGTCTGAGATTTCTCACTCCATTTGCGGTTTTCTTGTCTGAGATACTGGAAAGGTTTGCTATTTTTTTCTCCAGCTCATTTTACAGATGAGGAAACTGAGGCAATCAGGGTTAAGGGACTTTACCAGAGTCACACAGCTAATAAGTATCTGAGGTCAGATTTGAACTCATGAAGATAGGTCTACCTGATTCCAAGCCCAGTGCTCTATCCAATTACCTGCTCAGCTATTTCCTGCTTATCCTGTAACATAGTATATCTGTACGTATTTGTTTGTTGTTTTCTTCATGAGATTATGAGCTTCTTGAGGGCAGAGATTGTCATATACCTTTCTTAATAATCCTATTGCTTACCACAATGCCTGGCACTTAGTATGTGCTTAATAAATGCTTATTTCTTGACTGCTTATTGACTGAAAAGAGAGCAACATTATTGCTATGAATAATAAAGACTGCTTCCAATTCTTTTAAGTGTTTTCCAGCTATTATATTTTGAATTTAAATAGGAAGAAATATCAAACTGAAAATATTAAATGGAGTTTAAAACATTTGATGGGAGAGATTATTTTTAGAATTCTGAAGTCCTTAATTTGTGTCGACAACTTGTCTCGAGTATTTACCCAGCACCGTACAGGTTCAGTGTATTTTATAGCCTAATAATGATAGGCTAAATAAGTTTGACATGAGTGTTACAGCCCTTGGTATTCGAGATTTAAAATAGCTTCAAAAAGTATTTCTGCCATTTTATAATTTCTGTGCCAATTTTCTGAAATTTAGGGTCCACACTTTCCATATAGCTTTTCAGGTCCCTGAAAAGTTAGGAAGGCAAAGAAGGTATATCCAATCTACTTGTTTCTAATCATTTATTTGAAATAAATGTTTTATTAATATTTCCCCTCCCCCAAACACTTTCCCCCCCTAATAATATCTACTCCTTCTCACCTTTCTCATGGAACTCTTCCAAGTACATTTAAATAAAACAAAATAACACCTTGGCTCTGTTTGACAATCTGAGTGTCATTCTATATCTATAGTTCACTGTATTTGTGTTGATAGGAGGAAGTTAGATTTTACCATCAGTCATTAGTCATCATCATAGACATGAGTGGTCAAAGATTTAGATCTGGAAGGGACCTTGAAGGACACTGAATCCAACTCCTTCATTTTACAAATGAGGAAACTGAAGGACATAGGGGCTTCCTAGGGTTGTTTTGCTAATAGATGTTTGATGTAGGATTTGAACTCATGTCTTTTTCACTTTTTGTATAAGACTCCATATGTTATTATACTATACTTTTTTTTTTCTGGAGTTATGATGGGTCACTACATTAATGAAAGTTTTGATGTCCCTGAAGTATTGTTTTCCCTTGTGCTATTGTAAATTGGTCCCTTATTTTTTACTTATTTCACAGTCTATCGGTTCAAAGACATATTCCCAATTTTCTCTGAATTCCTTATATTAACTTTTTTCTCAGACTATAGTAATATTCAATTATATTTATACATCACAACTAGTTCAGCCATTTCCCAGTTACTGCTCAATCATTATTTCTAGTTTTTTTTTTTCCCCTATCACAAAAAGTACGGCTAAAAATACTTTTGTTTGTATAGGAACTTTCCCTCTGTCTTTAGTCTCTTTGAGATAAAAATGAGATAATTTATAAATTAGCACATAGTAAATAGCACATCAATGTTAGCTATTATCATTCTTATCATTTTATTCTCACCATAACCCTGTGAGGTAGATACTGTTATTATCCCCTTTTTTTACAGTTGAGGTCACAGAGGAAAACAGAGGTGAAGTAACTTTCCCAGGGAGAGTAAGTGTCTGAGGCTAGATGTGAACTTGGGCACTCTGTGCTCTATGGCCTCTCGACCAATGATCACTAGTCTACTTGTTACCAATTCCTAGGTCTGCCTACAGTGCACAGTGCCTTTCCACAAATCTGCCAACATTTACCAAGTTTGTCTTTTGTACCTACTTGGTAGTAACCATTCCTCCCCCTTCAACTGCCCTTCCCTACCAAACTTCCAGTCATGTAAGTTAAGGAGAAGCAGCTCTTCATCACTAGAAACATGTAGCTTCATGTGGCAATTATTCATCTTGTTGGATCCTTGAAGATTCTTTATTGCAGGAGATGATGTTGGATACTTGTGTTACCTTCAATAGATTTTTATTGAATGGTTCTAGACAGTCATACTAGCAAAATGGCAAAGCTCTTCACAGGGCTTGATACTCTCAAAAGAATGGTTGTTACATCTGTTAAGTAGTCAGCACAGAAACTCTTAGCTAGTGTTACAAACAAGAGTCCATTGGTTTGGCTATTGGAGGAGACAAAGCTTAGCAAGAGAGCACAACAGAAACCATCAAGTAATGTAGATCCTTTAAATTGGCTATTTTTATTTCTGGAAATAGTGTGTGTGTGTGTGTGTGTGTGTGTGTGTGTGTGTGTGTGTGCGTGCACACACATCTTTCTCATTATTTCCAGCAAAATAAATAGCCAGTGAGTTAAATTCCACAGTAATTAAAGGTTCTCTTTGTTGGTCTAGAAAGGTTCCTCTAAAATGCTAGCATTTTGGAATGCCAGCCCTGGTGATGGATTGAATGTCTGTCATCTGAGGACTAGCCTTGTTCAGTTTATAGACACTGATCACTACATTGACTAAACACTAATGAATTTTTTGGATACAATATATTCAAGAAAGACTGGCTAGTATCGTACCTGACTAGTATAGTCTGAGGCTCTTTAATCTGCATCATGCATCCTTATAGGCTTGGATTTTATCATAGCAACTGTGGACCAAAAGCATCTCATGGGGACAGGTTAAAATAGAGTTGGGATCATGTAAAGAAAAGAATTTGATCTAATAGGTGCCCACATTTGGTTGCCCGAGTACTAAATTTCTAGGTAATTAAAGTAGTTATTTCTCTTTTTTGTTTAAAATTTTATTTAATTACATAATTTAGAATTTTTTCCCATGGTTATAAGACTCATGTTCTTTCCATCCCCTTCCCTACCCCTACCCCCACCCCCTTCCTGTATCTGATGTGTAATTTCACTGGGTTTAATACGTGTCATTGATCAAGACCTATTTATTTCTATATTATTAATATTTGCACTAGGGTGATCATTTAGAGTCTATAAAATAGTTATTTCTTGGGGCTAGTATGCTCCAAACCCTTGAGACACATCATACCAATATTTTAACAATAATAATAAAGTAGCTTATTTACATAGAACCTTATAGTTCACAAGGTACTCCCTCACACCAACTCTGTATATTTTGACCTGACACCAATTTTTCTACTTTCTACAAGTGCAGAACTGGATGAATTCCTTCAGCTTTTAAATGCTTATTGACTTCCTGGGTTTCACTTTCCTTATCTGTAAAATGAGGGAGTTGGACTTGAGATGAATGAATGAATGGATGAAAGAACATTTATTAAATCTTTGCTCTGAGGGCAGCTAGATGACTTAGTGGATAGAAAGCCAGACCTGGGAATGGGAAGTCCTGGGTTTAAATCTGGCCTTGGACACTTCCTAACTATGTGACTCTTGGCAAGACACTTAACCCCAATTGCCGCACCCTTACCACCACTCTTCTGCCTTAGAAGCAATACATAATGTTGATGAAAGGTCAGGGTTTAAACAAAAACAACTTTACTATGTGCCAATAACTGGAAATACAAATAGAAAATTTAAGGCATTTCCTGCTTTCAGGGAGCTCATATTCTAATGGGTAAGACAATACTACAAAAGATTTTAATAGCAAATCAGATACAAATCCCACATGGTTCTTGGGGTATAAAAGCATCTTTGAAAATGCCATTTATATTGATAAAATCATATCCTTTTCTGATGTTGAACCATTTTGACAACACCAAAGACTTTAGTGGCTGGATTTTTTTAGCCTTCCGTAACTTTGGCTACTAAAGAAGCAGGAGTTATAGCATCCATAGAAATGGTTGCCAGGTGACATCTCCACAGAAGTTGCCTTCTTGATGATGGCTGTAAGTGAATGGGCTGGGAACAGGACAGGTGGTTTAGGGATGCTGCTGTTCCCAGGGTTCCTGGGTGTGCATGCTTGCTGTGGTAATTAGCAGTTGATATTGGTAGTGGCAAAAGATATGGACCTGCTCTCAGGGAGTTTCCATTTTGCTGGGGAAATATGTAAATATATACACAAGTAAGCAAATACAAAGTAAGCACTTATGTGAGTTTTCATTCATTCATTTCCAAAGAATGAGAATGATATTAATGATGAGGAAAGGTATCAGATTGGTTCCTGTCTGATCTGTGTTTTGAAAGAAGCTCAGAAGTCTCCTTTTTAGAAGTGAGAATGGAGAGTGACCTCCCTTTAGGGAAGAAAGTCACAGAGAAAAGAGATGGAATAGAGTAGAAAGGGAACTACCAGAAAAACTAGACTGAAGCTTGAGAAAGGGAAAAAACTGAAATTAGACTTAGAACATACACAGGAAAGAAGGAATGATCTCATAGGACCTTGCTCATACTAGATGCTTAATAAGTATTTGTTGAATGATGATATGAGAATAAGTATTCTGTTATCATCTAGGTTGGCTTGCACACAGATGAATGACTTAGATTATTCTAAGGATATCAGGCTAAAGATCAATAGCAATGTGAGAAATAGGAAGAAACTCCTAGGAGAGGAGAGGACATGATCTTGAAAAGGAATGAGCATCAACTTTGGAGAGGTGGCACTAATAGACAAAACATTGCCTCCTTTAAGTTAAGAATGAAGTGATTTGGAGACTTCCGGGTAAGCATGGCGGCCAGCTAAACATGGCTTACTCTCCCCGACACACATTGACATACATTGACAAGGATCACCCCAAAAGACCTTAAGACTATATCAGAAGAGCGGAGGACCTGTAGAGTGGGGACCAGAAGTGAAGGTGCATGGAATTGAGGCTTTACCAGCCTATAGGAGGGGGAAAGAGCTTCCACCCAAATGCAAATGCGAGCAGATCCAGCCTGCCCCACCCCCACCTATAGGGCCAGAGCAGGGGCCAGTGCATGCCCAGAAGAACGAACGAGCAAGGGGTGCCTCTGAAGCAAGGAGAGGACACTTCTGCGTCCTTGTGAGTTGACTAGGACAGCAAGGGGACCCCACCCCTCCCGAAGGCAGCTAGGCAGAAAAACTCAAGACGTGAGAGAGAGCAGACTTCAGGTGCCCAGAGCCAGTGTGCCCACCAGAGCCAGGGAGTAAGACAGGAGTCCCTCTGGAATGAACACAAAGCTTTTATTTTTTTGGGGGGGGTCCTTGGGAAATAACCAGATCTGCTGGGGACCCATCCCTGAAAGTAATTAAGCCAGAAAACCAGGTGGGCAAGAGAGAGCAGACACTGAGCACTCCCTGGAGGAAGGCACCAAGAAAAGCTACAACGGACTGAGGAAAACCGAGACCCTGCTCATTAACTCCATACACACATACAAAAAAAAAAAAACAAAAGAAAAAACCTGCTCAGCAGACTCTAATTTCTGACTAAAGAGGGAACTGAAAACATCCAGATAAAATGGCTAACTGTGCACAGGAGCCTCAAAATCCCAGCAAGAAATCAAAAAAAGAAGACTGCCACTCTCAAAACTTTTTATGGTGGAAAAACCCAGGCTACAGGGGAAGTACTGGATGAAAGTCAAACAAAGGCAAAATTGAAAAGAAAAAAATGAAAATTGTCCACAAGCCCTGGACGAGTTTCAAATGGAGCTTATCATCAGAAAGATGGAATCCCTCTGGAAATAGAAGTGGGAAATGGTTCAAAAAGAAAACCAACAAATTATATTAGAGAACCAAAAAATTACAGCCGAATGCCAAAAGATCAAAGCAGAAAATCAAGCCTTAAGGTCCAGAATTGAGCAACTGGAAACCAATGACCTTGCAAAACAGCAAGAATTAATAAAGCAAAGTCAAAAAATTAATGAATTAGAAGAAAACATAAACTATCTCACTGATAAGGTGACAGACCTGGAAAACAGAGGAGAGACAATCTGAGAATCATTGGTCTACCAAAAAAAAGCCAGAAATAAACAGTAATCTTGATATCATAATACAAGATATCATCTAAGAAAACTGCCTGGAGATCTTAGAACAAGGGGGCAATACAGCCATTGAAAGAGCTCACAGAACACCCTCTACACTAAATCCCCAAAATACCACTCCCAGGAATGTAATTGCCAAATTCCAAAGCTTTCAAGCAAAAGAAAAAATCTTACAAGAAGCCAGAAAAAGATAATTTAGATATAAAGGAATGACAATCAGGGTCACAAAAGACCTTGCAATTTCCACACTGAAAAACCATTAGGCATGGAACATGATATTCAGAAAGGCAAGAGAGCTGGGTCTTCAATCAAGAATCAGCTATCCATCAAAACTGATTATATACTTCCAGGGGAAAGTATGGGCATTCAACAAAATAGATGATTTGCAAGTATTTATAAAGAAAAGACCAGAGCTCTGTGGAAAGTTTGACATCCAAACACAAAGACCAAGAGAAACATGAAAAGGTAAATATGAAGGAAAGGGAAAAGGAGAAAAATATTATCTTTTTCTTTTATACAAACTCTCTTCTATAAGGAATACAAATTTATCAAATTATATATATTAATATGTGGGGAAAATATAACGTGTAACTCTCAAAAATTGTATGCATCATTAGAGTAGTTAGAAGAATCACGCATAGGGAAAGATTGGGGCATCAAGACGATATGGAGAAAGGGGGGGATAGAAAGGAAAAGGGAGGGGGGTATCGTAGATGGCACTAAGATATAGTACTTCAAGAAATAGGTACTTCAAGAAATAGAAAAAACTAAGTAGAATAATCTTTGTCACACAAAGATACACATGGGAAGGGGAGAGGAAGAATTCTATTAGAAGGAGATGAAGAGAGTGCAAATTAGTATTACTTAAACCTTACTTTCAGTGAAATCAACTCTGAGAAGGAAGAACATCTAGATCCATTGGGATCTTGAATTCTATCTTATCCAACAGAGTAAGAGAGAAGGGGAAATTAAGGAGGGGGAGGAAGGAGGGAGTAAAAAAGGGAGGGAAGGAGAGAGGGGAGGGGAAGGGAACAAAAAGGGAGGGGCTAGAAAGGGAAGCAAATCAAGGGAGGGGACTAGGGGGACTGATCTAAAGGAAATCACTGATTTAAAAGCTTATAGTTAAAGAAGAAAGGTCAGAATTAGGGGAGGATATCAAAATGCCAGGGAATCCACAAGTGACAATCATAACTTTGAACGTGAATGAGATGAACTTACCCATAAAATGCAAACAAATAGCAGAATGGATTAGAATCCAAAACCCTTCTATATGTTGTCTTCAAGAAACACACATGTGGTGGATAGATACTCACAAGGTCAGAATTAAAGGATGGAGTAAGACCTTTTGGGCCTCAACTGATAGAAAGAAGGCAGGCATTGCAATCATGATATCTGACAAAGCCAAAGCAAAAACAGATCTGGTTAAAAGGGATAGGGAAGGTAAATATATTCTGTTAAAAGGGAGTATAGAAAATGAGGAAATATCACTAATCAACATGTATGCCCCAAATGCTATAGCACCCAAATTTCTAATGGAGAAACTAGGAGAACTGAAGGAGGAAATAGACAGTAAAACCATATTAGTGAGAGACCTAAACCAACCACTATCAAATTTAGATAAATCAAATAAAAAATAAATAAGAAAGAGGTAAAAGATGTGAATGAAATCTTAGAAAAATTAGAGTTAATAGACATATGGAGAAAAATAAATAGGGACAAAAAGGAATACACCTTCTTCTCAGCACCACATGGCAATTTCACAAAGACTGACCATACACTAGGTTCACAGAAACATGGCACTCAAATGCAGAAAAGCAGAAATAATAAATGCAACCTTTTCAGATCATAAGGCAATAAAAATAATGATCAGTTAAGGGTACATGGAGACCCAAATCAAAAATTAATTGGAAATTAAATAATATGATACTCCAAAATCAGTTAGTTAGAGAATAAATCATAGAAACAATTAATAATTTCATTGAGGAAAATGACAATGGTGAGACATCCTTTCAAACCTTATGGGATGCAGCCAAAGCAGTACTCAGAGGAAAATTCATATTCCTGAGTGCATATATTCCCAAATTATGGAGGGTAGAGATCAATGAATTGGAAATGCAAATAAAAAAACTTGAAAGCGAACAAATTAACCCCCCCCCAGAAGAAAACCAAACTAGATATCCTAAAAATTAAGGGAGAAATTAATAAAATAGAAAATAATAGAACTATTGAACTAATAAATAAGACCAGAAGCTGGTACTTTGAAAAAACAAAGAAAATAGACAAAGTAGTGGTCAATCTAATTAAAAAAAAAGGAAATAAGAAAAGCAAATCAACAGCATCAAAGACAAAAAGGGGACCTCACCTCCAAAGAAGAGGAAATGAAGGCAATCATTAAAAACTACTTTGCCCAATTATATGGCAATAAATATACCAATCTAGGTGATATGGATGAATATTTACAAAAATATAAATTACCTAGACTAACAGAAGAAGAAATAGAATTCTTAAATAATCCCATATCAGAAAAAGAAATCCAACAGGCCATCAAAGAACTCCCTAAGAAAAAATTCCCAGGGCCTGATGGATTCACAAGTGAATTCAATCAAACATTCAAAAAACAGCTAATCCCAATACTATACAAACTCTTTGACATAATAAGCAAAGAGGGAGTTCTACCAAATTCCTTTTATGATACAAACATGGTACTGATTCCAAAACCAGGCAGGGCAAAAACAGAGAAAGAAAACTGTAGACCAATCTCCCTAATGAGTATAGATGCAAAAATCTTAAATAGGATACTATCAAAAAGATTCCAGCAAGTGATCAGGAGGGTTATTCACTACAATCAAGTAGGATTTATACCAGGAATGCAGGGCTGGTTCAATATTAGGAAAACCATCCACATAATTGACCATATCAACAAGCAAACCAACAAAAATCACATGATTATCTCAATAGATGCAGAAAAAAGCCTTTGATAAAATACAACATTCCTATTAAAAACACTAGAAAGCATAGGAATAGAAGGGTCGTTCCTAAAAATAATAAACAGTATATATCTAAAACCATCAGCTAATATCATCTGCAATGGGGATAAGTTAGATGCATTCCCAATAAGATCAGGAGTGATACAAGGATGCCCATTATCACCTCTACTATTTGACATTGTACTAGAAACACTAGCAGTAGCAATTAGAGAAGATAAAGGAATTGAAGGCATCAAAATAGGCAAGCAGGAGACCATGTTATCACTCTTTGTGGATGATATGATGATCTACTTAAAGAATCCTAGAGAATCAACCAAAAAGCTAGTCAAAATAATCAACAACTTCAGCAAAGTTGCAGGATACAAAATAAACCCGCATAAGTCATCAGCATTTCTATATATTTCCAACACAGCCCAGCAGCAAGAATTAGAAAGAGAAATCCCTTAGACAAAATCACCTTAGACAAAATAAAATACTTAGGAATCTATCTCCCGAGACAAACACTGGAACTATACGAATAGAACTACAAAACACTCTCCACACAACTAAAACTATACTTGAGCAATTGGAAAAACATTAACTGCTCATGGATAGGACGAGCCAATATAATAAAAATGACCATCCTACCCAAACTTATTTATCTATTTAGTGCCGTACCGTTGAACTTCCAAAATTTTTTTTTACTGATTTAGAAAAAAACCATTACAAAGTTCATTTGGAAGAACAAAGGATCAAGGGTATCCAGGGAAATAATGAAAAAATACAAAGGAAAGTGGTCTTGCAGTCCCAGACCTCAAACTCTATTATAAAGCAATCAAAATAAATCAAAATCAAAATAAAGCAATCAAAACAATTTGGTACTGGCTAAGAGACAGAAAGGAGGATCAGTGCAATAGACTTGGGGTAAGTGACCTCAGCAAAACAGTATATGACAAACCCAAAGTCCCCAGCTTCTGGGACAAAAACCCACTATTTGACAAAAATTGCTGGGAAAACTGGAAGATAGTGTGGGAGAGATTAGGTTTGGATCAATACCTCACATCCTACACCAAGATAAACTCAGAATGGGTGAATGACTTGAACATAAAGAAGGAAACTATAAGTAAACTATGTGAACACAGAATAGTATACATGTCAGATATTTGGGAAGGGAAAGACTTTAAAACCAAGCAAGACATAGAAAGAGTCACAAAACGTAAAATAAACAAATTTGATTACATCAAATTAAAAAGGTTTTGTACAAACAAAACCAATGTAACCAAAATGAGAAGGGAAGCAACAAATTGGGAAACAATTTTCATAACAAAAACCTCTGACAAAGGTCTAATTACTCAAATTTACAAAGAGCTAAATCAATTGTACATAAAATCAAGCCATTCTCCAATTGATAAATGGGCAAGGGACATGAACAGTCAGTTTTCAGTCAAATCAAAACTATCAATAAGCACATGAAAAAGTGTTCTGAATCTCTTATAATCAGAGAGAGGCAAATCAAAACAACTCTGAGGTATCACCTCACACCTAGAAATTTGGCTAATGTGACAGCAAAGGAAAATAATGAATGCTGCAGAGGATGTGGCAAAGTCGGGACATTAATTCATTGCTGGTGGAGTTGTGAATTGATCCAACCATTCTAGAGGGCAATTTGGAACTATGCCCAAAGGGCGATAAAAGACTGTCTGCCCTTTGATCCAGCCATAGCACTGCTGGGTTTGTACCCCAAAGAGATAATAAGGAAAAAGATCTGTACAAGAATATTCATAGCTGCACTCTTTGTGGTGGCCAAAAATTGGAAAACGAGGGGATGCCCATCGATTGGGGAATGGCTGAGCAAATTGTGGTATATGTTGGTGATGGGATACTATTGTGCTAAAAGGAATAATAAAGTGGAGGAATTCCATGGAGACTGGAACAACCTCCAGGAAGTGATGCAGAGCGAAAGGAGCAGAACCAGGAAAAAACTGTACACCGAGACTGATACACTGTGGTACAATCGAAGGTAATGGACTTCTCCATTAGTGTCAATGCAATGTCCCTGCAGGGATCTAGGAGAAAAAAAAACACTATCCACAAGCAGATGATAAACTGTGAGAGTAAAAACACGGAAGAAAAGAAACTGTTTGACTAAAGGGGTTGAGGGGACATGACTGAGGAGAGACTCTAAATGAACACCCTAATGCAAATACCAACAACATGGAAATGGGTTCAAATCAAGGACATATGTGATATCCAGTGGAATCGTGTGTTGGCTATGGGAGGGGTGGCAGGAGGGGGGGGGAGAAAAAGCGAAATGATCTTTGTTTCCAAGGAATAATGTTTGAAAATGAACAAATAAAATAATGTTTAAAAGTAAAAAAAAGGAATGAAGGGATTCTTAGTTATTATTAATAAAAATATTGTTGAAATTTTGGCAAAATGGCATTTCTAGAATTTGCAACACCCCCTTTCGCAGTGGACCTATAGACTTAAAATGGAGATTTTGTTTATTTTCAGAAGGTCAGCATTAAAAGTTGATATGTGATCCTTGTGTATCAGTCAGTCAGATAGTTACCAACAATCAATACATCAATTATATTAACCATCTAATCAACCAAATATTAAGTGCTCAGTAATACTAGGCATTGTGCTAGACCTTGTGAGTATAAACATATAAATGAAACAGTCCCTGTCCTCAAGGAGCATAAATTTCATTGAAAGAGATCATTTTTATTTATTTAAATATGAACAAGGGTAAAATGGAAGAGGAGACTTTAGTGTCTGGTAGGGAGAATTTGAAGGAAAATAAGGAAAATTTTATTATTGGAAGGGGAAACATTTTTTTTCTGGCACCTCTGACTCTATAGAGAATGACAACCTTATTTACTTGTTAGTCTGAAAAGGCTGGGATGCCTTCTTTAGCATACCTCTGTACTTCTATTACTGGTTAGAATCATGTTTTGTTTTGTTGTCCCATGATGGACATTTAGAGCATTTGGGGAACAAAATTTATATGGTAAAATACTCCCCATCCCCCCACCAAAACAGATATTATGTAAATTGAACAGAAGGAAGCTAGTAATGGTCTGGTTCGAGGTGCAATTTTTCCATAAGGAGTATTGGGAAGAGGGGGAATTGGGGGAAAAGATGGAGGTTAAAAATTGGAAACTGTATATATGTATGTAATAAGCCCACCCGAAAAGCAGATGTGCAGCATGGAAGCCATGTATAGAGTCAATAATCTGTGACGGAAAGATTTACATAATATTCTTTCAGGGCAAGTTCCCCATTTTAAAAAGATGGCGAAATGTGGACTGGCATGCCTGACTGTAATGAATCTAAATCAGGTAAATAATTTGCACTTTCAGATTATTGCCCCCAAATCCTCACTTACCTAATGGATCTATTACAGCTTAGGGTGTAAAGAAGGCTGAAGTTATACTGACATGTGTGCATGATGCAAATGAAAATGCTGGATTTCAAAGGACATGATTCCACAGAGTTGGAGACAGCAGATTTCACAATTTGGACATCTCAGAGAGTTAATTAAAAATTGGTAGCTTTAAGTAGAGTAGAAAAAAGGTCCCCCAAACTGTTAATGTTAACAATGAACAGATAACAATTGAACAAATAACAATAATGAACATAGAGATCAAATGAGCTCAGAGGATTCTAGGTAAAAGATGATGCTTTATCCTGCCTGTGAATTCTGGCTTTTTTGTTGGTTAGTGTCACAACAACATGGATACTGTAGAAAATGTAGCTCTGCTCATTCATTAATGCCTCCCCCAGTTTATTTTTTCTTTTCCTTTTTTTTTTTTGCTGTATATTTTTATTAAGTTTAGGGATACCTTCTAGTGAAAAGAGGGGCAAATAACACTGGGTTACTTAGCTGCCAAACTTCAATAATTTTTAGGGGAGGGAGAAAGGGATGGGGAGAGAGAGAGAGAGAGAGAGAGAGAGAGAGAGAGAGAGAGAGAGAGAGAGAGAGAGAGAGAGAGAGAGAGAGAGAGAGAGAGAGAGAGAGAGAGAGGCAGGAAGGGGAAGCAACATTTCTGACAAATATCTTGACTGTCTCAGTGATGTCATGCAGCATTGAATATGGTGCATGATGTTGTCATTGGTCATCCAAATCCAACTTTATCTGTACCATTTAAGTTTGATTTCAATGTGTAAATTCCAGATTCCCCTTGTCTACATTTAGAGAAGCTCCTGGCTTATCAGGAATCTTTTCTGCTTTATTCATGTAATTCCAAGTGGTTCCATGGTGGCTTCTTACATGGTATGTAAATTGGAACTGGAGGTCTTTGCTGCATCTTGTGCCCTGTGTATAATATACTTGACTTTTTCTAGATTCCAGATTTATTGTTTCCAACTTTTTTTTTACAGTATAGTAGCCATAAGCCATCACAGAGGCCTGATTTGGAGACTTAATACCCTAGTTCTATTATATAAGTTTCAATTAACCTGCAAACCTTCTTGGTTAGTGTGATGCTTAACTAGAACTATAGTAATTAGTGGGCTATAATTATCATACAAAGCAATTTAAAGTGTGGTTACATGTGTATTGGAATAAGAGACGTTCTTAAGAATAGGTTTCTGCTTATAGAAATAGTGAACTGTGAATTGTATCCTCCATGATATCTGAAGAAAATTCTTTGATATTTTTTCATCTATACATGGTGTTTTTTTAAAAGGCAACTGGCCAATGTTAGATATCCTTAAGAGTATTAAAAATAACCAGTCTTACTGCAACTATTCACTCCTTTCACTTTCTTTTAGATCACCAATGTTGGTACAAAATGAGATGGGGAAAGGGAGAGAATTCTAATTAGGTTTAAAAAGGAAAAATGCATTTTATTTGGAGCATGTGTCTGATTTGCTAAGGCACATCCCTGCTTCAGATGCAGGCGACTGTGAATTATTATTACGCATTTATCATCATAAAAATGCTTATTTGGACTTTTTTTTAGAGAAAGGGAAAAATATAAAAAGGGCAAAGCAAAGAGCTGTCTCTGAAGGGCAGCTATTGCTTGCCCTTGCTTGGAGAAAAAGGCTTTCTCAATGGGATTACGTCCCCTCTCATAACCTATCAGTCGTCTGATCAGAAATTCATAATGCAGACCATCTATTTCTCAGCTCTGCTAGGGCTGCATGATTGAATTTAAATAGGCAAATGCCAGACTTGAGCTTTGACATTCTCTCTGTCTCTCTCAATCTTTTTCTTTCTCCTGCCCTCCCAATCATATTGTCTCTCTTTCCCTTTTTCTTTCTTTTCTTTTCTGTTCTTTTTTTTTCACTCCTCCGCACACCACCATTTTATATTAGACATGAAGTAGCGTAATGAGAAGTTATCAGGAAATGGAGGATAGATGGTGAGTGGAGAGAGAGAGGCACACACACACAGTGAGAGCAGAGGGAGGGAGGATAAGAGAATGAGATGGAAGAAAATTGTAAATTGTTGCTGTCATACTCTCCCTGGGTCAGTAAAATCTGTTTTTAAAGGCTGCCTCTCTCTCTCTTTCTCTCTCTTTTTGGTTGCATTTCAAAGGAGATATTTCAGGATAAATTACTTAGCCTCATATTCTTATCCAACCAGCAAGATGTCTGCCTGTAGGAAGATTCTCTATCCCATCTTCTTCTCCCTTTTGTGTAGCTGATAATGAAGAAAATGCTCTCAAATTTGTAAGTTGTCAATCTTGGCTTCTTTGGCTGTGTGAAAAGGCTGCCCATGGTGGCAATTCTATAGTCGTTACCTGATGGCATTTGACTTTTCCCTGATAAAGTTGTAATTCCAAACCTTCCTTCCCATCCTTACCTCCCGACAAATAAAAATGAGATATATCTTTAAGACCTGAAAACAAAAGCAAAAGGTAGAAGGGAGGGAGAGGAAAACTTGTGTAATTGATAACACATTGAGCACATCTTGTGGTACTTAAATGTTAAAAGTTGAAGCCTTTTGTATTTTAGACAGATTGGGTAAATGCTAATCAAACTGAATGGGTTCTCTGGTAAAAGACTAAGAATGAAGATTACAGCAAGGAGATGCTCTATTGTCCTTTCTTTCTTCCTGAAGAGGGTGGCAAAACTTGTTCAACCTGATGATAGATGGTTACGGTTGGAGAGTTGCACTCATCTTTGACACATGCCTTTTCATTGGTCAAGAAAGACAATTTTAAAACTGAGACTTCCTTTTGATATCTGGATTTTTTTCTCTCTCCTCATAGGGGGTGTCCCTCAATTTTAATTTTCCACTGAATATACCATGTTGAAAAGACAACATTATAGGAGATTTGGAAAATAGATCAGAAATGATTGATACTTGTTTTTTAATTCTCCTGCCTCAAACCCTTACTTTTTGTCTTAGAAACAAATCTAAGAAAGAAGCATAAGAACTAAGCAAATGAAGTTAAG
The DNA here is from genome assembly GCF_027887165.1 of Monodelphis domestica. NCBI lineage: Eukaryota > Metazoa > Chordata > Mammalia > Didelphimorphia > Didelphidae > Monodelphis > Monodelphis domestica. Next base: position 710,443,245 of record NC_077227.1, read on the forward strand.
TGACTTACCCTGGATCACACAGCTAGGAAGGTTAGATTTGAACCCAGGTCCTCCTGATTCCAGAACCTGGTGCTCTATCCATTGTGCCACCTAGCTTCCCCCTTATCTGTGAGTTTGACACAGATGACGGGATCAAAATTTAGCACATATAAGAATGTGGTACCCTCCAGAATTTGTAATAAATATATCAACCACTGGGTATAGTGATATATGCTGTAGTTCTAATTACTGAGGAGGCAGAAGCTAGCACATTTATTGAGTTGGAGATTTCTGAGCAGTAAGGAGCTAAGCCAATCAGGTGTCTGGACTCTTAAAAAAACTCTTACCTTCTGTCTTAGAACCAATACTGTGTTTTGGTTCCAAGCTAGAAGAGTGGTAAGGGCTAGACAATGGGGGTTAAGTGACTTGCTCAGGGTCACACAGCTAGGAAGTATCAGAATTTAGGTTTGAAGCCAGGACCTCCCATCTCTAGTCCTGGTTCTCAAACCACTGACCCACCTAGCTTCCCCCAAGTGTCTACTCTTTAGCAACAATATAATAAGTCTCTAGGATCATCTAGTCATCTAAGTCATCTAAGGAGTCTGATTGATAAGCGATGGGATTACATCATGATTAGTCCCCCATACTTCCAGGTTGGGGAGATGGGAAGATGGCCTTTTAAAGAAATGCCATCCATCATCAACTAAGAGGTAATGCGGTTTTGGAATCATGCAGATTTGGGTTCAAGGCTGTCTGTCTGATACATGTCAGCTTTGTGATCATGGGCAGGTCAACCTCAACCTCTCAATGTCCCCCAAGTGGCTCTCAGACAATAATTTATGGTGAAGTTGTAGATATATATTGGTAGAGGGAATCACTACAACAGCGATTCCCTATGTTGATAAGATCATAGATCAAGGTGGACGTCTTTCCCTCAAACAAACAACAAATCAAGATAACCCTAAATTGTATATCATGGGGATGGAGATGGATGGTGTTCTATAACTTTGGCGACATATATTCATATAATGATTTGTATTTGTTCTGAAGATCTATCCTGCCTCTGGATATTGCCAAATGTAAAGGAAAACTGACGGAGTGGTTTGGTAAGTAACAGAGAAAAGAAAGAATAAGAGTTGATGTTCATGGTCCAGGTACCATGGACATTATATATATTTATACACTATATATGATTATATATTTTAAACATATATTATGTTGTATATTATATATCACATGCTACATGATATATAACATGTATATTTGTATAATATAGTATCCATCATGATATAATATATAATGATACATAACAGAATATCTGGCATAATATATAGCATATCTATAATATACAGTATATAATTATGTATTTATGTTTAAATATATATATTATAGATCCAATTACTATATATTATACATATGCCACATAATATCATACATACATATATATATGTCATTGTATCATCTCTGAGGCATCTTTAATACCTTACAGGCATTACAAAGTATCTCATCAATGCGATATTAGTTCTTTTTTTTAATTATTAAACATTATTTGGTCATTTCCAAACATTGTTCATTGGAAACAAAGATCATTTTCTTTTCCTCCCCCCACCCCCATAGCCGACGCACGATTCCACTGGGTGTCAGATGTGTTCTTGGTTCGAACCCATTTCCATGTTGTTGGTATTTGCATTAGAGTGTTCATTTAGAGCCTTTCCTCAGTCATTTCCCCTCAACCCCTGTAGTCAAGCAGTTGCTTTTCATTGGTATTTTTACTCCCACAGTTTATCCTCTGCTTGTGGATAGTGTTTTTTAGATCCCTGCAGATCGTTCAGGGACATTGCATTGACCCTAAGGGAGAAGTCCATTACCTTCGATTGTACCACAGTGTATCAGTCTCTGTGTACAATGTTTTCCTGGTCTGCTCCTTTCGCTCTGTATCACTTCCTGGAGGTTGTTCCAGTCTCCATGGAATTCATCCCCTTTATTATTCCTTTGAGCACAATAGTATTCCATCACCAACATATACCACAATTTATTCAGCCATTCCACAATTGAAGGGCATCCCCTTATTTTCCAATTTTTGGCCACCACAAAGAGTGCAGCTATGAATATTCTTGTACAAGTCTTTTTCCTTATTATCTCTTTGGAGTACAAACCCAGCAGTGCTATGGCTGGATCAAAGGGCAGACAGTCTTTTATCGCCCTTTGGGCATAGTTCCAAATTGCCCTCCAGAATGGCTGGATCAATTCACAACTCCACCAGCAATGAATTAGTGTCCCTACTTTGCCACATCCCCTGCAGCATTCATTACTTTCCTTTGCTGTCATGTTAGCCAATCTGCTAGGTGTGAGGTGATACCTCAGAGTTGTTTTGATTTGCATCTCTCTGATTATAAGAGATGCAGAACACTTTTTCATGTGCTCATTAATAGTTTTGATTTCTTTGGCTGAAAACTGCCTGTTCATGTCCCTTGCCCATTTATCAATTGGAGAATGGCTTGATTTTATGTACAATTGATTTAGCTGTTTGTTAATTTGAGTAATTAGACCTTTGTCAGAGGTTTTTATGAAGACTGTTTCCCAATTTGTTGCTTCCCTTCTGATTTTAGTTACATTGGTTTTGTTTGTACAAAAACTTTTTAATTTGATGTATTCAAAATTATTTTTTTTGCATTTGGTGACTCTTTCTAAGTCTTGCTTGGTTTTAAAATCTTTCCCTTCCCAAAGGTCTGACATGTATACTATTCTGTGTTCACCTAAGTTTCTTATAGTTTCCTTCTTTATGTTCAGGTCATTCATCCATTTTGAATTTATCTTGGTGTAGGGTGTGAGGAGATGATCCAAACCCAATCTTTCCCACACTGTCCTCCAATTTTCCCAGCAGTTTTTATGAAATAGTGGATTTTTGTCCCAAAAGCTGGAATCTTTGGGTTTGTCATATACTGTCTTGCTGAGGTCACTCATCCCGAGTCTATTCCACTGATCCTCATTTCTGTCTCTCAGCCAGTACCAAATTGTTTTGAGGACCACTGCTTTATAGTATAGTCTGAGATCTGGGACTGCAAGGCCCCCTTCCTTTGTATTTTTTTTTCATTATTTCCCTGGATATCCTTGATCCTTTGTTCTTCCAAATGAACTTTGTTATGGTTTTTTCTAATTCAGCAAAGAAGTTATTTGGAAGTTCAATGGGTATGGCCCTGGGGATTTTTTCTTATGAAGTTCTTTGATGGCCTGTTGGATTTCTTTTTCTGATATGGGATTATGTAAGAAGTCTATTTCTTCTTCTGTTAGTCTAGGCAATTTATATTTTTGTAAATATTTGTCCATATCACCTAGGTTGGTGTATTTATTGCCATATAGTTGGACAAAGTAGTTTTTAATGATTGCCTTAATTTCCTCTTCATTGGAGGTGAGGTCCCCCTTTTCATCCTTGATGCTGTTAATTGCCTTTCTTCTTTCCTTTTTTTACTTAGACTGACCAGTACTTGGTCTATTTTGTCTGTTTTTTCAAAGTACCAGCTTCTAGTCTTGTTTATTAGTTCAATGGTTCTATCACTTTCAATTTTATTAATTTCTCCCTTAATTTTTAGGATCTCTGGTTTTCTTCTGGGGGGTTTTAATTTGTTCACTTTCAAGTTTTTTTATTTGCATTTCCAATTCATTGATCTCTGCCCTCCATAATTTGTTAATATATGCACTCATGGATATGAATTTCCCTCTAAGTACTGCTTTGGCTGTATCCCATAAGGTTTGAAAGGATGTCTCACCATTGTCATTTTCCTCAATGAAATTATTAATTGTTTCTATAATTTCTTCTCTAACTGATTTTGGAGTATCATATTATTTAATTTCCAATTAATTTTTGATTTGGAGCTCCATGTACCCTTACTGATCAATATTTTTATTGCTTTATGATCTGAAAAGGTTGCATTTATTATTTCTGCTTTTCTGCATTTGAGTGCCATGTTTCTGTGACCTAGTGTATGATCTATTTTTGTGAATATGCCATGTGGTGCTGAGAAGAAGGTGTATTCCTTTTTGTCCCTATTTATTTTTCTCCGTATGTCTATTAACTCTAATTTTTCTAAGATTTAATTTACCTCATTTACCTCTTTCTTATTTATTTTTTGGTTTGATTTATCTAAATTTGATAGTTGGTTGCTTCAAGTCTCCCACTAATATGATTTTACTGTCTATTTCCTTCTTCAATTCTCCTAGTTTCTCCATTAGAAATTTGGATGCTATACCATTTGGTGCATACATGTTGATTAGTGATATTTCCTCATTGTCTATACTCCCTTTTAACAGAATGTATTTACCTTCCCTATCCCTTTTGATCAGGTCTATTTTTGATTTGGCTTTGTCAAATATCATGATTGCAACTCCTGCCTTCTTTCTATCAGTTGAGGCCCAAAAGGTCTTACTCCATCCTTTAATTCTAACCTTGTGAGTATCAACCCTCCTCATATGTGTTTCTTGAAGACAACATATGGTAGGGTTTTGGGTTCTAATCCAATCTGCTATTTGTCAACGTTTTATGGGTCAGTTCATCCCATTCACGTTCAAAGTTATGATTGTCACTTGTGGATTTCCTGGCATTTTGATATCTTCCCCTAGTTCTGACCTTTCTTCTTTAGCTGTATCCTTTTGAACCAGTGATTTACTTTAGATCAGTCCCCCTAGTCTCCTCCCTTGGTATGCTTCCCTTTTTGGCCCCTCCCTTTTAATGTTCTCTTCCTCTCCCCCCTCTCCTTCCCTCCCTTTTTATACTCCCTCCTCCCTACCCCTCCTTAATTTCCTTTCTTTCTTACCCTGTTGGATAAGATAGAATTCAAGATCCCACTGGATCTAGATGTTCTTCCTTCTCAGTGTTGATTTCACTGAGAGTAAGGTTTAAGTAATACCACTTAATGCTCTCTTCCTTTCCTTCTCATATGAGAGTTCTTCCCCTCCCCTTCTCATGTGTATCTTTGTATGGGAAAGGTTATTCTATTTAGTTCCCCCCCCCCATTTCGTGAGGTAAATCTTAGTATTGTCGACGATTGCCCTCTCCCTTTTCTTTCTTGCCCGCCCTTTCACCAAATCTTCTTGATGCTCCAATCTTTCCCTATGCATGATTCTTCTAACTACTCTTATGATGGATACCATTTTTGAGAGTTACACAATACATTTTCTCCACATATTAATAGATTATATAATTTGATGTAAATGTAGTCCTTATAAAAGAGAGTTTGACTTAAAGAAAAAGATAAGATTTATCTCCTTTTCCCTTTCTTTCATTTTTACCTTTCATGTTTCTCTTGCTTTCTGTGATTGGATATCAAATTTTCCACTAAGTTCTGGTCTTTTCTTAGGAAATGCTTGGAAATCTTCTATTTTGTTGAATGCCCATACCTTCTGCTGGAAGTATATAGTCAGTTTTGCTGGGTAGTTGATTCTTGGTTGGAGACCCAGCTCTCTGCCTTTCTAAATATCGTGTTCCATGCATTGCGGTCTCTTAGTGTGTTAGCCTCTAAGTCATGTGTGATCCTTATGGGAGCCCCCCTATATCTATATCTCCTCTTCTTGGCTTCTTGTAGGTTTTTCTCCTTTTCTTGGAAGCTCTTGAATTTGGCGATTACATTCCTGGGTGTTGTCTTTTGGGGATTTAGTATAGAGGGTGTTCTATGAACCCTTTCTATTTCTATTTTGCCCCCTTGCTCAAGAACCTCTGGGCAATTTTCTTCTATCATCTCCTATATTATAGCATTGAGGTTTTTTTTATCTCTGTTTTTTTGGGGAGACCAATAATTCTTAGGTTGTCTCTTCTTCCTCTGTTTTCTAAGTCTGTTACCTTTTCATTGAGATATTTTATGTTTTCTTCTAATTCATTAATTTTTTTGGCTTTGCTTTATTAATTCTTGCTGCTTTGCCATCTCACCTTCTTCCAGTTGCTTATTTCTAGTCTTTAGGGACTGGATTTGTTTCTCAGCTTGTTCTACCCTTTTGTTAGAGACTTCCAGCTCTTTCTCCAATTGTGAAATCTTGTCTATCAGACTGCTGATCTCTTTCTCGCATTTTTCTTTCCAGGAGGATTCCATCTTTTGGGTAAGCTCCAATTTGAGTTCTTCCAGAGCTTGTGGATAATTTCCATTTTGGGAGGCATGTTTTGATTTTGTTTGGGTTTCATCCTCTTTCTCTTCTTTTCCTTGGGTACTCCCACCATAAGAGTTTTCAATAGTCACCTTTTTCCCTTTCTTCCTGGAGGCTTGATTTTGGGCCATGTGAGCCATCCCTTTGGTGGTTTTATTCTCCTTTCCTTTTTGATCTGTGGTCTGGATGATATGGGCGGGTTTTCTGTGAATTTAGGTTGCCTCAGACTAGTTCTTCCCAGCCTCCGAGGTTTCTTAGAGCGCCGGCCCCTGTGCTCAGCACAACCTCCCCTGAGTTCAGTGTGGACACTCTTGTGCTCAGTGCAGCCACCCCTGTGATTAGCACAACCTCTCCTGTGTTCAGCGTGGCCACCCTTGTGCTCAGCACGGCCACCCCTGTGCTCAGCACAAGATTCTCCTGTGAAACCATCCTGAGAGGTCATTTCCTTGCAGTCTTTAGATCCCAAGGTCCCTGGTGTGCCCCCCCCCCCCAGACAGAGATGTTCCTCACTCACTCGCTGTCCCAGTGAGCGCTCTGATACCTTACTCTGGTTTGGTGGGGGTGGGGGGGCTCAGTTCACGTTTTTGTGCAAGCTTTTCCTCCTTCTTATAGTGTGGAAATGTTCAATCTCCACGTACCTTCATTTCTGTGGGGTACTGGAGAGTCCCTCTGTTCTTCCAAAGGTGATTTTTATGCTCATTTGAGGTAGTCTATTTCGTTTGGTGCTGGGGAGAGGAAGCAATTCGCATCTAGATTGCAGCCATGTTTACCTGGAAGTGTGAGCGATATTAGTTCTAACAAAGCTAGGAAAATGAGTTTGAACTGGCATAATCCCAGGAACAGGGGAAGGATGGATGATTGTGTCCTGCTAGGGAACACCTTTGACCAACAAATATATTTCTGCCTGAGTTGGTAGGTCCTAGGAAATTACCCCAGCACCTAGTCATATGGTAAATGAATTACCCAGGATCACACAGCCAGGAGATATCAGAAAGTTCTTAGGGGGAGCCCAGTCTACTTTGCCCAATTAATTCCCTCAGAGTCCAAATATGTCATGGAGAAAATCAGAAGTTATCCAGAGCTTCATTATTTTCTTAATAGGTTTACTAACTAAAATTTTCTTATTCTTACTTTCAGTTACTTAGCAACTTGGCTTCAGAGTAAAAGGTGACTACCGAGAAATAGCTATGTTGGTAGGGAATCCAACCCAGAAAATCTCATTTCTGCATACAAGCCATCAATTCCCAGTGCTTCAGCCAACAGAAACACCAATTGTACAATATCCTTGAGGAGGCAAGTTGGTGCAGTGGATAGAGCCCTGGTCCTGGATTCAGGAAGACTGGATTCAGATCCCTGGTCAGACACTAAGGACTTGACTTCTCAACTTCTATTTCCCCATTTAGGAAATGAGGATGTTACCTATGGTACATACTTCTTGGGATAGTTCCAAGGATCAATGAAGCAATATTTGTAAGATGTTTGGTAAATTTAAGAGACTCCAAAGTTCAGTTATTAATAATATTTTTTAAAAAAATGATTATCTTAGAACTGTTTCTTATTTAATACTACATGGGCACATGGTCCAGGGAGGATCTGATTAATGAAGTGTCATTTCCAATAGCCACAGGAAAAAAATGGAGTTGAGACTAATTAGTCAGTGACCTAAATAATTCTGACTGATACCCCCATTCATCTGGTAACTATATATCTATTATAAAAATTTTTCACACATTTGAATCCAAAATGGAATCCCAGTTTTATTATTTGTAGATAGGATATATTATAGTTAGACCTCTGTGGGTCTCTGTTTCCTCATCTGACTGTGGACTAGAAGGTACTAGAGTAGATGACTTGTATAATTCTTGACAAATATAAATTGATTATTCTGTGATCCTAAATATTTGGAGATAGTTATGATGTTCTCCCAGAATCTTCTCTTCTCCAGGCTAAATAGTCTGAGTTCTTTCAACTGGTTGTCATATGGCTTAGATTTGAGGCCCTCTACCATTCTGGGGGCTTCCTTTGGATGCTCTCCAAGACATCAATGTCTTTCCTAAACCATACAGGCCAGAACTGAACATAATATTCCAAGAAGCTCCCCCCCCCCCTTTCTGTGAAGATTCCTTAGAGAGAAATTGTTTCCACTTGCATGGAAAAAAACCCCAACATGGAAGGTTGCACACCAGAAGAGAACAGAGAATAATGCAGGCTGAAGCTATCCTTTGGGCTACCATGTTTTTGCCTATTTCCCTATTTCAGATATTTTCCAATTTGTGCATGAATCTTGGTTCATTGACTTCTTGTGGCATTTCTCCTTTTCCCCTAACGAGTTCTATAATTCTAGAGATCAAGAGTGCCACTGTTTCCAAAACATGGCCAGAGTTTTCCATTTTAAAGGTTGTTGTCTTTGATTAGAATATAAGATTCTTGAGGGCAGGGACTGTTTTTCTTTTTGCTTTCTTTTTGCTCCCCTGCACTTAGCACAATAGCTAGCACTTAGCAGGGGCTAGTCTTCACTGATTTATTCATGTCCTTATTTCAGTTAGTGAAGATTACTCAATTTAGACTTTGCTTTACTGCATCCTCCAGCTTGACAGAAATGTGAAGAGGCCAAAAAGAAATCATGCTATTATTGAGTAGGAGATACACAATATCATTCAAGTTTTGTACTATTTCTACTTTATAGGTCAAAGGTATCTTTTGCTTGGTGCTTGGTGGGAGGAAGACTGGTGAAAATTTTGAAATCCTGGGAGACTAAATAAAAGTCATGGCATAAAGCTTTCAGGGAAGGGTTTTTGCTTTTATTTTTGTTTTCATGAGCCAGTGGTTTGCCTTTTGCTTAAGGATTTACTTGCCCAAATGACTGATCTCTGCAGTGCTTCATTCTATAATCAGTAGTATAATTTTATATTTATCTACTTTGTCAATCAGTCATCAAAAAATATTAAGTGTTTATTCTATACCTGGTGCTATATGCTGGGGCAGCAAAGAAAGGTAAAAGTGGTCCTGATCCTCAAAAAAGGGAGATAACACAAATAATAAAGTATATTCAATACACACACACACACACATAATATACTCTGGACTTGCTGGTTCAACCCTCATTTAATTCACTGGGTGCCCCTTAGGGTTTTATGGGTAACCATGATAGGATGTGAGACAATATTTCTAGTGTTATATAGTTCAAGACCCCTTGGAGATCTCAATAATAATTATCAATTAATATCAATTAATCAGCCTGTCTTAATTAACTTTTAGAAATGGGTATTCACTATGATGGCATAGTTAGCGGGAACATGTTTCTAAACAGAGGTCATACTCTCTCCGCAAGTATGCACAAAGTATGAGAAAATGAGAAAAGTGGGATCAAACTTAAAGAACATATGTGTGACAGAAAAGTGACTCAGTTACTTTTTTTTGATTGAATATGTTATATGTGACTTCTGTCACTGAATGAGCAATATGGAAATATATATTCCATTAAAGTACTGATAAAAACTATATCAGACTATTTACTGCTTTTGGGAGGAAGAAAATATGAATCCTAAAACATCAGAAAATCATTATTAAAATTATTTTTATATGTAACTAAAAATAAACAAAACTTTTCAAAAAAATTTAAAGAAAGCCTTTTCTGACTGGGTGAGGGACTTCATCACACCTTGTGAAGTTGACAGAAGGGGATTTGTGACCCAAGATAAGCCCAAGAGGATTCACTTTGAGAGGAGAAGATGACTTTGGTCTTATTTCTGGTTTCCTCCTATTGTAAGAAATTTTTAGTGTTTTGACTTACATTTAAATAATTGGACCCCAGGGATGATTCCCAAATAATAAAATACCCAAATCAGCTGGGAAGTATGGAGATTTTAATTAATATAGATAGAAGAAATTAAGGAAGAGAGAGAGACAGAGGAGAGAGAGAGAGAGAGAGAGAGAGAGAGAGAGAGAGAGAGAGAGAGAGAGAGAGAGAGAGAGAGAGAGAGAGAGAGAGAGAGAGAGAATTAATTTAAACTGCTCTGGCTTAGGCTGAGCCAGGCAGTAGTTAAAGGCCTTGGCCAAAGTGGCCTCCCTGAGCCTAAGGGAAAGGGAGTCAGTCTTATCACTCACCACAAGACAGTCTCCAAGATGGGTTCCAGTCCTCCACTGAACTCAATCTCCTGAACTGAGTTCACTACTGAATTGCACTCCAAACTAAATTGCCTCACCAGACTTTTTACCCCTCCTTTTAAAGAAATTTTATCTTATGTCACCTCCTTTAAATTTTCATGTATACCAACCACAGTAGATGCTTTTTTCCAGGACTGCCATTCTTAGTTCTCACCTTCTCTGGTTAGATTATATCTTCTGAGTACTTCACACTTCTTTGTTAAGCTTACCTTTTGTGAGTTACTTGACCTTTTTGTGATTAATTTAACCGTTACAGGTACTTAACACCTTTTTGTATTAGATCTAAAAATAGACTTAGCTTAAGGTTCTAGCTTCACTATAAGGTATAAGTTAAGTACCTTCATTGTTCAATCAGGTGTTTACAACTTTATCTTCCCCTAAAGTATGTCTAAGTATGGGTGGAGTAATGTAAAGTTCCCAAGACATTTCTGATTCTTGTTAGACCAAGTATCTCCATTGTTACAATAAGGAAATAGCTAAATCAAATCTTCTAAAGTACAGTCTGAGTAGTTTTTAAGATGTGCACTATACACTTCTTGGCTGTAAGAGAGCATTATGAATTTTTGAGTGTCAGAAGACAAATACTTTCATCATCCTAGAAGCTTCCCCAAGAGAGCAGTGATTAACAGCAGTGTTTGTACTGGTTTCTGATAGCAGACTAGACATAAGGGAGAAAGGCAAGTTCAAGGTTCCATGAGGAGCCCAAAAGAAAAGCTACAAGATGTCTAAGGGAAACTACTCAAGCATATAAAAATTTAGTGACTTAAGTTTAAATGCACCCCAGTCTGTCAAGGGCACAGAATTTCCTAGGCAACAGTTTTTAACTAGAGATTGTCTGGTAGCTACATACCAATCTGGCAGTTCATATCTGCTCTCCCCCAGAACCCTGACTCATTTGGCCAATTTTACTTTGTTCCATACTATACCTATTTCTATTAGATTTTGGGAATTTCATTTTTATTTTAAGAGCTCCAGAATTTGTTGGAAAATCAATTTCACACACAAACATTGAGTCTTCATCTCCATATTATTATAAGCAACGGAGGCTATATGGGGCAGAAAGTGCCATTAATTTATTTCTCATTTTCAAATGTAAACTTGGGTTTGATCCTTTTCAGAGGTTTGATTAATGAGCTTTAAAATGAACTTTTGAAGATTCAGATCCTGTTGGTCACATGTTCCTGGTACCAAGTAGACCACAGAAAATTACAACCATTTCTCTTCTTTGATTTGACTTTGTAACATGGGAATAGAGCCTTAACTGTTACCTGGAAAGGGTATCTGGAGCAAATTCAGTTGTTGTAGAGAGGGCAGAAGTAAAAACAAAAAAGATAGGGTTAGTGGTGATACTTTCATGGGGAAGGAATAGCCAGAGAGTCCTGTAGAGTTGCTGCCAAAGAATGAATATTTCTTAAGAGACTTGATTATTGCTTCCCCTATGATCCAATTCCTTTGGCCTCCTTTCTGTTCCTCATATATGATGTTCCATTTCCCATTTCCTAGACTTTTCCTGGTTGTCCTTTGTATTTGAAATGTGTTGCCTCTTCACTTCTGCTTCTTAGTTTTCTTGGCTTCCTTCAGGACTCAGCTCAAATTATACCTTCTACAGAAGGTTTCACCTGCTTCCTCTCCACTCTGAGTACCTGCCCCTTTCATATCACCATGGTTATCTCTCTCTCTCTCTCTCTCTCTCTCTCTCTCTCTCTCTCTCTCTCTCTATATATATATATATATATATATATATATATATATATATATATATATATATGAGATTTTATATATATATATATATATAAAATCTCTTATGTATAGCTAGTTATTTGCATATTGTGTCTGGAGGGCAAGAGTTGTTTTTATCTTTCTTCATTTTCTAAGTATTTAGCCCTGTGCCTGGCACACAGAAAGTGCTTAAATAATGCTTCTCAACTAACTCTCTGACTGGAAGCATGCCCTCTGTCTCAGTGGAGGGGCCCTGGGGCACCATTCCTCTTGCCTACAAGCCTCTTAACCTCTCTGGCTCCCAGTTTCCTCATCTATAAAATGAGAACGTTGGACTCCTTGATCTCTGAGGTCCCTTCTAGCTCCAGGTGTAGGATCTAATAATTCTTCAGTTCTGCCTAGTGTTGCAAATGCTCTTTACTTTATTCATTTCAGGCTTTTTTAGCAGAGTAAAGTCTTTCCCATTGTCACTGATGTTTCCCAGTTTGAGGCAACCTTATGTGTCATTTCCATTCATCAGTATTTATGAAATGTCTCCTATATGCAAGGATTGTGTTAGTACTGGAATGGCAAAACAAAATTGGACAGTTCCTGCTTTTAAAAACCTGACATCTTGTGTAAGGAAATTGAATGTACCCATAATAAGTATGTAAAATATGTGGAAAATAAATGCAATTTTTTGGGGGGGGTGGGAAATTGGCCACTGGTGAGTTTCAGGAAACTCGAGTAGAAGGAGACATTTAATCTGAACTTTGAAGGAATTCAAAGAATTTGGGGGGTGGATAGGAAGAGGGAGTCACAGCATAAAAGAAATCTGACATAGTTATATTTTCATTTTCCATATAACATCGACAGAGCATAGAAGACCAAGGAAGTGCCTATAATAGAAGTAAATTGGAATGAGAATGGCAGGTCCAACCTCATGAAAATCCAGTTTTTTTTTTATTTAGATGCAACAAAATTAATTAGGTTCCTTTGCATTTCCTAAGAGGTTATCTGTCAGGTATACACACAAGAGGTTTTAAAATTTAACAATATGATGACCGTAATCTAAAGGATCCACCTAATTATGCTCTTTCTGAGGAACTAGCCTTGTGGACCTGGATCCTTTTTGTGTTTTGAATTGTGCTATTCAGTTTGACACTATGTTAATGAATTGATGTTAAATTTCTTGAAATACAATTTTTTTTGAGGTATAAAAATAAGTAATTTGAATACCTATATATATTAATATATAATTTTATATATGTGTATATCTTGGGATTTATGAGCAATTCAATAAAAGATGCTGCAGGAAGGAAAGAGGTAGGGAAGAATTATTTGAAAGTTTGAGTAACTTGAGTAAATATCAAGAACCATTGGGAGGGGAACTATTAATTTATAGATCATTCAACAAGGATTGATTAAATGACTACTTCATACCAAGCACTATGGTAGGATACCCATATAATGAACGAAGTAATCCCTATTCACAAGGAACATATTGTTTTAAATTATCATTTTTTCCATTTCCTTCCTTTGCCTTCCCCATTGAGAAGGCAAGGAATATGATATCCTTTATACATATTAAATCATGTTCATATTAACCATATTGCAAAAGAAAAAAGAAACCCCAAGAAAAATAAAGTTTTTGAAGTTCTTCAAGAACTCCATTGGTTCTCTTCCTGGAGGTGGATAGCATTTTTTCATCATGAGTTTTTTGGAATTTTTGTGGATCGTTGTATTGTTCAGAGTAGCTAAGTCTTTCATGGTTGATTATCATCATCATTATCATCATCATATATGTGTATATATATGAAGTATTGCTGTTATTTGTACCACATTTTTTCTAGTTCTGCTCACTTTGCATTAGTTCATAAAAACCTTCCCATGTTTTTCTAAAACCAACCTACTTGTCATTTCTTATAGTTTTCCAGTATATCAAAACTTGTTCACCCATTTCCCAATTTCCAAGTGTTTGCCACCACACAAGAAAACCTGTTATAATTTTGTGTATATAGATCCTTTCCTTTTTCCTTTGTTCTCTTTAGGATATAGACCTAGGGTTGGTACTTCTGGGTCAAAGGATATGCACAGTTTTATAGCCCTTTGAGCATAGCTCCAAATTGTTCTTCAGAATGGTTGAATCAGTCTACAACTCCATGAACAATGCATTAGTGCACTTGTTTTTCCACATTTTTTTAGTATTTGTCATTTTCCTTTTCTGTCATGTTAGCCACTCTGATACATATGAGTTGGTATCTCAGAGTTTTAATGTGTATTTTTCTAATTGTTAGTGACTTAAAGCATTTTTCATGTGATTATTGATAGCTTTGATATTTCTTCTTCCAAAAACTGCCCTTTCATATTCTTAGACCAGATATCAATTAGAGAATGGCTCTTACTTTTACAAATTTGTCTCAGTTCCCTATATATTTGAGAAGTGATACCTTTATCAGAGAAACTTGCTGTAAAAATCACCTTCCCCCTGTTTCTTGCTTTCCTTCTAAATTTGGCTGCATTTTTTTCATGCAAAAGCTTTCAAATTTAAGGTAATCAAATTTATCCATTTTACCCTCTGTGATCCTCTCTATCTCTTATTTGGACATGAGCTTTTTCCCTATCCCTACTTTTAACTTGTATTTTTCTGATGCTCCCCTAATTTATTTATTCTATAACCCTTTGCATCTCAATCATGTACTTATTTTGAACTTATCTTGTTATATGGTGTGAAATCTATGCCTAGTCTCTGGCAAATTGCTTTTTCAATTTTCTTAGTATTTTTTGTTGAATTGTGAGTTCTTGGCCCACTAGCGTGGATCATTGGGTTTATGAAACACTAGGTTACTCTGGTCAGGAACTTACATTCTAATGAAGAAGATTTCAAGTATGTGTATACATTCATCTGCACACACAGACACAATGCACACAGTGAGAAATTGCATCAAAGTGAATTTCATTAAGTTCTCAGGTGCTAGATATGAAGCTCTAGGAATGAATATAGAAATAATCCTTACAAGTCACAAAGAGAAAAATTCAAATCCATTTCAGGTACCATTTCTGAAGTGAGTTTCCTGGAAGAATGTTATTACCGAGTGACTAAAAGATGATTGAAATATGTCAGGAAGGTGGTTTTATAGCAGGGTGTAGTGAAATGTATCCTAAATTTGACAGCAGAAATTTTTAAATTCGAATCCCAAACCAACTTTGGTGACTGGAATTCATTTTGACTCTTGGGTTCTCATCTATAAAATGGGAATATTAATACTACTTAGTATATACCTTGTATTTATAAAATGGGAATATTAATACTACTTAGTATATACCTTGTATTTATAAAATGGGAATATTAATACTACTTAGTATATACCTTGTATTTATAAAATGGGAATATTAATACTACTTAGTATATACCTTGTATTTATTGTTCAGTCATTTGCAATTATGTATAACTTTTCATGATCCCATTTAGAGTTTTCTTGGCAAAAATACTTGAGTATTTTGCCATTTCCTTCTCCAGGTCATTTTACACATGAGAAAACTGAGGCAATCAGGGTAAAGTGACTTATACAGAGTCAGACAGCCAGTAAATGTCTGAGGTGGGATTTGAACTCATTCTACTCACTGCATCACCTCGCTGCCCTTTACAGCTTTGTATATACATGTATTCTCTCTCTAATTAACAGTTGTAAGCCTCTTGAGAGCAAGGGATGATGTTTTGAGCTTTCTTTGTACCCCAAGCATTTAACAGAGGGCCAAGTACATAGTCAAACCTCAATAAATATTTTTGATGGATTAATTTTGAAGTTACTCTTGTAAATAGTAATAATTATATATAAATAATCTGCATGAAATGTAACATGATGTATTTTTAAAATTCAGTAATCCTTAAAAAAAGATTGCAGATAGGTGGGGGGGGAGGAAAATAAAATGATCTATGTCTTTAATGAATAATGCTTGGAAATGATCAAATAAAATATTAAAAAAAGATTACAGATCCCTTAGGGCTCTAGTAACCAGTTAGAAAAGTAGCACCGTGATGCTGTCTGTGCTTGATAGGAATGCTCAGTGTTATTGCATTTCATTACCTGGATTGAATGAAAAAGATCTCTTGCAAAACTTTTTACCCCTGAAGAAAACTGACTCATAGATGCAGTTCTGCCTTTGTATTTTGTTTCTAATCAAGCTGAATCCCAAGTTCTCTGGAGTCTGTGTTTTTTTAAGGTTTGAATCAAAATCAAATGTGGCAAATCAGAATCAAATGTTGGCTGGGTGTTGAATGGCAGGATTTTTATGTGCAAATCATTTTGGTTTGGCTGGTCAAGAGACTGCTGTTTTTGATAGTGGACTTCCCTGTTAGTTGAAGTTTTAGTCTTTCTATGCTGTGAATGCTATTCTGGGTCACTCAGGGTCTTCTAGTCTTCTTGATGAGTATCTACTATTCCTAGAAGATACATTTAATATTTAACACATTTTAAAATGTGGAGGATAAACCCACGTAAATCATCAGTATTTCTATTTACTAGCAACAAAGTCCAACAGTGAGAGATTGAAAAGGAAATTCCATTCAAAATAATTGTAGACAATATAAAATACCTGGGGATATACCTGTCAAAACAAACCTAACATCTATATGAATACAATTACAACATACACTTCACACAAATAAAGTCAGACCTAAACAATCAGAAAAACATTAATTACTCATGGAAAGACCAAGCCAACATAATAAAAATGACAATCCTACCTAATTTAATCTACCTATTCAGTGCTATACTAATCAGACTACCCAAAAATTATTTCATAGAATTAGAAAAAATAATAACAAAAGTCATCTGGAAGAACAAAAGTCCAAGAATATCATGGGAATCAGTGAAAAAATATGAAGGCAAGAAGCTTACCAGTATAAATTCCAAACTATACTATAACACAGTAATCATGAAAACAAGTTGGAACTGACTAAAAAATTGGGTAGTGGATCAATGGAATAGGTTGAGTAATCAATACATGGTAGTTAGTGTCCATAGCAACTTAGTGTTCAATAAACCCAAAGATTTACGCTTTTAGGGAAATTCATTATTTGACAAAAACCAGAAAATTGGCAAAAATTAGGCATCAACCAACCTCTCACACCATATACCAGAATAAAGTCAGAATGAATAACTGATTTGGAAACAAAGGGAGATATCATAAACAAATTAGGGGAACCTAGAAAAGTTTGCCTGTCATATTTATGGATAAGGGAAGAATTTATCACCAAATAATACATAGAGAACACTTCAAAAGATGAAATGAATAATTTTGATTACAACTAATTAAAACATTTTTATACAAACAAAACCAAGCAACCAAGAATAGAAGGGAAACAACAAATTTGGACCCCCTCCTATTTTTTATAGCAAGTGTCTCTGACAAAAGTCTCTTTTCTCAAATATATGTAGAACTGAGGCAAATTTATAAGGACTCAAAAATTTCCCCAATTGAAAAAATGATCAAAAGATATATATATATAGGCAATTCTTAGAGGAAAAACTGAAAACTATCTATAGTCATATGAAAAAAATGCTCCAATTTACTATTGATTAGAGAAATGCAAATCAAAACAATTCTGAGATGCCACCTCATACCTATCAGATTGGTTAAAATGACCAAAAAGAAAATTCTGACCATTGGAGGACATATGGGAAAATTGGGACACTAGTACACTGTGGTGGAACTGTGAATTGATATAATGATTCTGAAGAGCAATATGGAACCACACTCAATGGGCCATATAATTTTGCAAACCCTTTGACCCAGCAATGCCACTATGGGGTCTATATCCCAAAGAGAGCAGAGTCAAGGGAAAAGGACTTACCTATACAAAAATATCTTTAACAGCTTTTTTTTTTTTTTTTGTAGTGGCAAAGAAATCGAAACCCAGGGGTTGTTTATCACTTAGGGAACAGATGAACAAGTTGTAGTATATGGTCATAATGGAATACAGTTGTGTCATCAGAAATGAGGATGAATTCAGGAAAGAAAAAAAAAACCTGGAACAACTTATATGAACTGGTACAAAGTGAATTGAACAGAACCAGGAGAACAATGTATAGTACAGTGTAACATAAATATTATATGATGATCAACTGTGAAGGACTAATTATCAACTAAGGAAGTTCCCAAGATATCCACAAGGGACTCATGATGAAACGGCCATGCATAGCCAAAGGAATCTGATTGCAGATCAAAGTATGCCATTTTCCACTTTATTTCCTTCATGAGTTTTTTTTATTGTATGTATAAGATGTCTTCTGTCATAGCATGAGCAATATGGAGATATGTATTCCATGAAAGCACTGATATAACCTATATCAGACTATTTACTGCCTTGGGGAGAGGAGGGAAGAGTGGAAGAGAGGAAATCTAAATCCTAAAATGTAAAAAAAAATTGTCAAAAATTGTTTCTATATGTAATTAAAAACATATGTTTAAAATGCAAATGATGTGTGTGTGTGTGTGTGTGTGTGTGTGTGTGTGTGTGTGTGTGTGTGTGTACTTTTGCTTTTGTTGACAAATATTTAGCTGGCAGTCATAAGTAATGTAGGTCTATTTGTAGACCTTGAAGACAAAGTGGTAGCAACACAACTTAATTCATGTAACTTGCCACTACTGCCTTTCATCCCTGTTTGATCCAAAGGCAACAATCTCAAAGTGAAATGGTGGGCAATTCAATTGTCATCTTTACTACTGTGACTGACAAGAAAGGCCCTGATTCCTAGAGGTAGTATTAGTTTTGGATACCTGTCCTCTGGGAAATAAGAGGAAATAACCAAATGAAATTCACCCAAGATCAGAAATAAGCATCCCATTTTAGAAAATCTGCTGTAAGCTGACCTCTAGAAAATAAAGAAATAGTTTTATTAGCAAAAGTTTAAAATATATATTTTGTTTTCCCAATTGCATGTAATAATAATTTTTACATGTTTTCCAAAATTATGAGATTCAAAATATTTCTTTCCCTCCCTTTCCTTCACTCTCCCTGAGATAGTAAGCAACTTGTTAAGGGTTATACATATATGATCATGCAAAATATATTTCCAGATTGATCAAGTTGTGAGAGAATACTCATTTAAAACCCAAACTCCAAAATAAAAACAACAAATAAAATAAAGTGAAAAATAGTATGCTTTGATCTGCATTTAGACTTTAGTTCTTTCTCTGGAGCTGGAGAGCATTCTTTGTGATAAGTCCTTCAAAATTGTCTTGGATCATTGTATTGCTGAGAATAGTTAGGTCTTTCTCAGTTAATCATTGTACAATATTGCTGTTACTATGCACAATGGTCTCCTGGCTTCTGCTTACTTCATTCTGCATTAGTTCATGTATCTCTTTCTAGGTTTTTCTGAAATTATGCTGTTCTTCATGTCTTATAGAGCAATAGTATTCCATCACAAACATATACACAATTTCTTCAACCATTACCCAGTTGATGGACATCCCTCAATTTCCAATACTCCGCCACCACAAAAATGTTATAAATATTTTTGTTTTTAATCAGGATGGGAGTTGTATTTTGTAAAAAGCTCTTTTTGCATCTATTGAGATGATTATTGTTTCTGTTATCGATGTGGTCAATTATTCTGATGGTTTTCACAATATTGAACCAACCCTGTATTTCTGGTATAAGTCCTACCTGGTCATAGTAAATGAATCTTGTGATATATTGCTATAGATTCATTGCTAATATTTAATTAAAATTTTGCATCTATATTCATTAAAGAAATTGGTCTGTAATTTAAGTTATGTTTTTTCTCTCCTTTAGGTATTAGCACCATATTTGTTTCATAAAAGGAACTAGGCAGGACTCCTTTACCTATTTTTTTCAAATAGTTCATATAGTATTATGATTAATTGTATTTTGAATGTTTGGTAGGATTCACTAGTAAATCCATCTGGCACTGAAAATTTTTTCTTAAGGAGTTCATTGATAGCTTATTCAATTTCTTTTTCTCAAATGGAGTTATTTAAGTATTCTGCTTCTTCTTTTGTTAATCTGAGCAATTTGTATTTTTGTAAATAATCATCCATTTCACTTAGATTGTCAGATTTATTGGCATGTAATTGGGCAAAATAACTCCTAATGATTGCCTTAATTTCCTCTTCACTGGTAGTGAATTCACCCTTTTTATTTTTGATACTGGTAATTCAATTTTATTTTTTTCCTTTTTTAAATCAAATTAACCAATGGTCTAACTACTTCATTCATTTTTTCATCAAACCAACTCCCAGTCTTATTTATTTGTTCAATATTTTTATTCTTTCAGTGTTATTAATTTCTTCTTTGATTTCCAGGACTTCCAATTTGCTCTTTAATTGGGTATTTTAGTTTCATTCTTTTTCTAGTTTTTTTTTTAGTTGTATACCAAATTCATTGATCAGTTTTCTCCTATTTTATTGATAAAAAAGTTTAGAGTTATAAATTTCCCCCTCAGTACTGTTTTAGCTGCATCCAATAATTTTTCAAAAACCCTTATGTTTCATCTTAGAATCAATACTATGTATTTGTCCCAAGGCAGAAGAGTTTTAAGTGCTAAGCGATTAAAGTTATTTGAACCAGCATATAACTAGGAAGTATCTAAAGCCATATTTAAGCCTGTATCTTAACCTGACTCTCTACCCACTGAACTCACTACTGCCCTCACCTCATCAATTTCATTATTGTCATTCTTTTCAATGAAATTACTAATTATTTCTCTGATTGTTCTTCGACCCACTTATTCATTAGAATTAGATTCGTTCCAATTAAATAATTAATAATAATAATAAATAATTAAATAATGGAAATTAAATAAATAATAATTAAATATCCCCTTATTTATTGTATATTGCATTATAATCTGAAAAGGATTCACTTATTATTTCTGATTTTCTGCATTTGATTGTGAGGTTTTCAATGCCCTAATACAGGTTCAATTTTTCTGTAGGTAAAATGTATTACTGAGAAGACAGTATATACTTTTCAATTCACATTCAATTTTCTCCTAAATCTAAATTTTCTAAAATTCCATTCAGTTCCTTAACTTCTTTCTTTTTTAAATTTAGACTTATCTAGTTCTGAGGTGGAAAAATTGAGGTCCCATAGTTTTCCTGTCTATTTTCTCCTGTAACAGTTAATTTCTCCTTTAAATATTTGGGTGCTATGCCAATTTGTTCATAAATCTTTAGTATTGATATTACCTCACTTTCTATGGTAGCTTTTATCTGGATGTAATTTCCTTCCTTATCTCTTTTAATTAGATCTATTGTTGCTTAAGCTTTGTCTGAGATAATTTCTTCCTATGCATTTTTACTTTAGCTGAAGTGTAATAGATTCTGCCTCAGCACTTTACTTTTACTCTGTGTATCTCCCTTCCTCAAATGTGTTTCTTATAAACAAACTAGAGTAGGATTCAGACTTTTAATCCCCTTTGTTATCTGCTTCTGTTCTATGGGTGAATTAATTCCATTCACATTTACAGTTATAATTATGTATTCCTCCCATCTTATTTGCTCTTTTTGATCCTAATCTCTCTCTCTCCTTCCACTGTTTCCCCTCACAAATATTTTTCTTCTAGCCGTTACCTCCCCAAATTCACCTTTCCTTTTTCTAGCACTCCTACTTTTTTTCTTATTCCTTTCCTACTTACCTATAGGATATGATTGATTTCTATACTCAATTGACTATGGATGTTGTTCCCTTTCTGAGACAGTTCCAATTAAAGTAACGTTTATGTGTTATCTATTATCACCCTCAAATTGGCCTCCACTGTAATAGCTTTTTGTACCTCTTCAGGGGAAATAATTTACCTCACTCTGTTTCTCCCTTCCTTCTTCTCCCAGTGCAATTGTCTTTTTAACTCTTGAATTTTTTGATGTCATGTCACCATTGTTAATTTATCATCATATCCTTTGTCTATGTATATTCCTAACTGCCCTAATAATGATAAAATTCTCAAAAGAATTATAAGTATTATAATGATGAGCAGGATAATTTCGAAAAAGCTGGAAGGACCTACAGGAACTGATACAGAGTGAAATAAACAGAACCAGGAGAACATTATACATAGCAATATTGTATGATGATCAGCTACTCTTAGCAAATCAATGATCCAGGACAATTCTTTTTTTTTAATTAAAAAAATTTCCTGGATTATATGTATTAACACACAAAACATATTTTCATATGATTCATTTTTGTAAGTGAATAATCTTATGAAAACCAAACTCTCAAACAGATACACAAATAAATAATAAACCATATGTTCTCACCTGCATTCCTACTCCAACATTTTGGATCAGACAATTCTGAAGGACTTATTAAAAAGAATGCAATCTATCACCAGATAAAGAAGTGTTGGAGTTAGAATGTAGACCAGAGCTTTAGTTTATTTGTTTTTATTTTTGAGTTTTGGTTTTATATGATTATTATTTTATAACAATGACCAATATGGAGGTATGTTTTACATGATAGTGTATATATAACCTGAATCTGATTGCTTGCCATCTTCAAGAGGGAAGAGAGAGGGAGTAAATATTTTATTTCCCCAATTACATGTAATAATAATTTTCAACATATTTTTTCAAAATTATTATTATATGTAATTGGGAAAATAAAATATTAAAAATTCCTAGTATCATCTTCCTATATAACAATGTAAGTAGTTTGATCTTATTGGATCCCCTAAGTTTTCTCCTTCCTATTTACCTTTTTATATTTCTCTCTTTATTTAACATCAAATTTTCTATTCAAGTATAGTTGTTTTATCAGGAATGCTTGAAAAACCTCTATTTCTTTAAATGACCATTTAGTTCCCTAAAATAATATGCTTATTTTTGTTGGATGGATGATTCTTGGTTACAAACTTACCTCCTTTACCTTCTAGAATATCATATTCCAAACTCTTTGATCCTTTAATGTAGAAATTGCTAAGTCTTATGTAATCCTGATGGTGTGGCTCCATGATTTTAAAATTATTTTTTTTTCCTGCTCTTTGCAGTATTTTCTCCTTGGCCTTGGAGCTCTGGACTTTGGCTATGATATTCCTGAGAGTTTTCATTTGTGGATTTCTTTCATGAGCTGCTCAAGAGATTCTTTCAATTTCTATTTTATCTTCTTACTCAAGAATAAGAGAGCTGTTTTCTTAGATCTTTTCTTGTAATAAGATGTCTAGGTTTTTTTTTTTTTATCATGGTTTTTAGGTAGTCCAAGAATTCTTAAATTATCTCCCCTGGTACTATTTTCCAGGTCAGTTATTTCCCCCATGAAATGTTTAATGTCTTTTATTTTTCATTCTTTTGATTTTATTGGTTTTTTTTTTTTGATGTCTCATAAAGTCATTAACTTCCACTTGCCCAATTCTCATTTTTTAAGAAATTATTTTCTTCAGTGAACTTTGGATCTCATTTTCATTTGGTCAATTTAACTTTTTTCTTCATTGGATTTTTGTACCTCTTTATTCTTACTTAATAATGTCCCTGTTTTTCATATGACCAAATGAAAGCTTATTTGTCTGGTCTTTAAATCTCTTTATAACCTTTTCCTTCCTTACACTTCTAGTATTCTTATGTTTTGCTCCCTAATATTTGAAGATTGAGCTTCTTTGGCCCAATAGTTGTTCCTTGTACACAACACTCGAGCCTGCATTGACTTCCCTCTACACCCAGAACATTTACCCTCCTAACTTCTATGTCTTTTCTGGTTTCCTTCAAGGCTCAACTCAAATTTTGCCTCCTTCAGTAAGACTTTTTTAGTCTCTCCCACCCTACTCTACTTCTAGTTGCTTTCTTCTGGGATTATTTTTCATATACTCTGTAGATACCTTGCATGTTCCTAGTTCTTTACATTTAATCTCTTCCATTAGAATGTCATATCCTTGAGGGTAGGGATCATTTTTGCCTTTTTTCATATGCAAGTAGTTAGCACAATTCCTGGCACAAGCAAGTGCTTAATAAAGGCTCATTCATTAAACAATCACTTCCTCTTCTTACACTTACACACAGTCTTGATGTTTTATTAAGGTCTAGTTCTGTTCATTGCTGCTGTGCTTATTGGAGTTAAAAATGGGAGATTTTAAGAAGAAGACAAAAGAAGGGTTCTAGTAGCACTTTTTTTGGAGACCTTTAGAACCTTCTTCTTCCTTAGCTCTTTATTCCTGGGGAGCTTACTTGAGAGCTACATACTTTACTTGGGACTAAACCCTACCACATCTCAGTCCCAGTATGGCTCTGGTCTTCTTTATGTACTGAAGTGGATCTAAGGAAGAAATTCTGCCTATATATGCCATCTCAGTCCTTCCCTACACCCCTCTTATATTCTGACTCTTAGGCCTGAGAGCCAAATACCAACCATATAATACTTTTCTTCTCTTTTCCTACACCTATTGAGTTATCTTCTCCAGTTTTCATTTATCAATGAGTTGACTCAGTTTGTTGAGTTGATTGGGGCCAGTAAGAGCTAACTATAAGGATTGTTTATAGTAATATATCCTTTGGGAGATAATAATGATTAAAATATACCCCCAATCCACAAACTTCTCCCTGAACACAAGAAAAACAACCAGATCTGTATTTTATGGAAAGAGGACCAGTCATGGCTACAGAATGCAGCAACAGTGGTGGGGACAAAGGGCATATGCAATAGACATAGTAGAGAGCTAATTCAGAATAGCAAATGGAAAGGAGCTCTTTGTGAAGGAACAATGTGCCACAGATAAAGGAACCTTAGAGCTAATGTCAATGTCGTGGAGGAAACTCTGTTTCTTGCCATGCTAAATGTGCCACCACTTAGTATAGTCTAATAAATCATAAATTTTGTTATTCTTTGGTAAGAAGAAACATTAGGGAGTCTTTTGATTCTCTATGGGTTATATTCAAATCTCTTCTGATTCCTTGATTTTGTAAATAAAAATGTTCTATATTTTAAGCTTTGTTAGACAGAGGACTTCTAAGGGGAACTGTTGAACTACTCTTGGGATGCCAGATACTGAAATTCCTAGATTCAATCTGGGTAGAAGCAGTGAGTCAGAAAAGTAAGAAATCTCTGTGTCTATTTGGGGACTTTATTTCCTAAGGAGAGCCTTTGACATAAGGGTTATATTAAAAAAGATGAATGTTAGGGACACATCCATCCATCCATTCATTCCACAAACACTTATTAAACCCCTACTATGTGTCATGACCTGTATTAAGATTACAGGGATACAAAGTTGAAAAAAGTCTCAAACGCTAAAAAACCTTGCATTTTAATGATCTCAAGCATTCTCCAAGCTATAGCTTCTCCTTGTATTTTTTTTATCCTTTTTATAGACCAGAGCAGCTTAGAATTTGATGTCACTAATTTAAAATCTATCCAGGGCTTAGTAGATTCCATGAAAATTTTGAGATGGGTCTGTGGAGATTGGGTCTGGGATCCAACACACAAATTTTTTTTGGCTTAAAGTCTCAGTATAATGTACTGATTTCCACCAATCCCAATATTCACTCTTTATTCATTCTCAAGACTGTTGGGAGACTATTACCTTAAAGCAGAGGTTCTCAACCTATGGGTCGCAACCCTGGTGGGGGTTGAACGACCAAAACACAGGGGTCACCTAAAGCCATCTGAAAATACATATTTCTGATGGCTTTAGCTGCTGAGAAATCATGCTACTTTACAACAAGATCTTGGAAAGAACAGGGACCCTGCTGCCCACACATTGTACTAATATTAGTTACCTATCAGCAGCCCTCCCCCTATGAGGGGCAATGGATTAACCCTGTTGCCTGGAGACTGGACTCAAACAGAGACCCAGAGAGAGCACCTGGGCGCTGGCTCCAGAGTGGTTAAGAATGAGTCCTGGAGTGGATAAAGGAGCCGAGTAACCCCAGCAAAGTGAAGCTTCAGCTTGAGCTGGAGGGAGACGACAGGAAGAAGAAGGCAGCATCTGCGGACTCCTTCCCCAGGCAGGACTTACCTCCCCTACTAGTGCTCAGGCTGCCTCCTGCTGGATTAATATTTTTCAACATTTAAATATCGTTTTTGTGATTAATCACTATGTTTAAATTATGTTTGATTTGTAGCAATGAGAATACATAATGCATATCAGGTATTTACATTCTGAATCATAACTGTAGCAAAATTATAGTTTTGAAGTAGCCACCAAAATAATTTTTTGGTTTGGGGTGACTGTAACATGAGGAACTGTATTGTGGGGTCACGGAATTAGAAAGGTTGAGAACCACTGCCTTAAAGGGTTGAAATACTTTTGAAAATTCACACCTGAAATCACTCTCACTCTATCAAATTCCCATTGTATAAGCATCCTTATTGATACCTGCTCCTCATCTCCAGGCCTTCAACCAATTCATGATGAAGACATTCCTTTTGATAGTGCAGCTCACCATCCATTCATATTTTTTCATCTTGTATAATTCTTCTCTTTGCTCTCCCTTAGATCCTCTGTGGAGGACTCACCAAATGTTCTAGGAGTAATGTAGACATTTTTCTGTTTTGTGGGTACTGTTTTGGCACTAAGCCTGTCTGTCTGTTGTCATCCTTCACAGTTCCTTTTTTGCCAACCTATCTTATTTTCCTTTCATCCCTTTCCTCTGTAAGAAACCATATACCACTTTTTATGCATTAGAAATTGTTGGAACTATGCTAAAATTTCCACCATATGTCTCATTTGGTCCTTTGTGCTCTTGATTCCCTTGGATGATGGTCCAAGATCCAACCTTACAGCATCCCTGGACATTTGCAGAAATCAGATTTTATGACAGTATATGACTGCTGAAATTGCTGCACATTTACCTATATTAACCTATCTTCTAATCTCTATAAAGTCTTTATGAAACTGGTTTATATATGTAGAGAATATCTTTGCTGAAAGTATGGGAAGGGAACAATTAGGGTTTTGTAAACAATTTTATTTTATAGCAGATCACATCTTTACCATTATTGACTGAAGAGTGCATAGAATGCAAGATCCTGCTTTGTTTATCATTGTGGATTAAAACCAAAGTGACTCAACATAGCAAAATGCATTCTTAAAGTCACTCCATTGACAAGGAAACTTGTTCATAAACAAAGATCACATAAGATCCTGAAATAAATTTCAATCTTATAATAAAAGGCTTATATAATGCAATAACATTTTTTCATTGTTAAAACCATTTGTATTTTTCTTCTAAATCAAATTGCTTTCACAACAGTTAAAATTAAATGTATCTCAAGGTACATAGTGGCATCACTGATGGTCTAAATGTGGGTAGAGCCCAGTCCTGATAAATACAAAGGGAAAGGGAGGGCAAAAGCTTTCCAAAGGAAGGAATACATTAACTTGAAAAAAGTGTAAGGTCAATGAACTGCTGGATGGAGGTGAAGGAACCTTCAGTCTAGAACTGGGCTGTTCCAAATCTTGTAATTTAAATAAGACAGAGATAACTTTGTTCAATGATCTTCTGATTACTAGATTCAAATTGGGCATATAATAGGGAGATAAATCCTCAAAAACAAAACAAAACAAAACAAAACAAAACATTTTTCTCCTTAACACTTTACCAATGACCTTATATTCTTATTGATGTTTCCCTTGGATACCACATCTTGACTCTTGGCAAGGATATCATGTCTTTGCTGACTTGGGTTTTTTAGGAGTTCTATAAGCCTCTTCATTCTGTTGTCTATCATTTAAATATCTGCTTAAATAGTTTAAAATAAATAGCTTTATTTCCCCATTTCCCATGTTTAGAGTCACTAGTTTGTTTAAACAGTTTAGGATGGAGCTTATATAATTCTATGAAGTGCCTCCTCATTTTTATTTATTCTTCTCATGAAGTACAGATTTTGATAGTCAGCCAGATAGCTAATTCTAAAATGATAGCAGTAATTAATCATTTCCTATTTGCTAACTTATACTCAATTTCTTTTTGTGTCAATGTTATGTTAGAGAATGCTTGTCATCTTTCTAACTCATTTCTGGGAAGTCTCATTCTCCCAGTTCTATTTACTTTATTTATCTATCTATCATTCTATTTATTTGTTTGTTTGTTTACTTACTTACTCATTTATTAATTTATTTTTGTCAATTTATACAAGGCCCACCTTCTGTAAGAAACAATCCTTCTTAATTCTAGTGGCTTCCTCTTATTGGGCATCTCTATTTTGTTTGTTTGGTATTGCTTGCAAATTCTCTCTCACCATTATAGAGTATAAACCCCTTGAGAGCAGAGAGCATCTTCTGTCTCTCTTTCTCTCTTCAGTGCATAGCACAGTGCCTGACACATAGTATACTCTTAATAAATGCTAGTCAACTGACAAGTACTCCCAGTTTATTGATTCTTATGAGACAAATGTATTTTATTATAGGTATATAATAACATTTGTTCTGCCATTCCCAAGCTGATGAGTGTTCACTTTGATTTTACTTCTTTGCTACCAAAAAAGTGCTGCTGTAGAATATTTTTGTATAAAAGGAACTTTTCCCTTTTTTTTACTTAAAAGTAGTATTTCTTAGACAAGTCTATATACATACATGAATATATATGTCTGTATATGTACACATAGATATACATATTTATACATGCGGAACAGGCGGAAGAAACCAACAAGAAGGTTCAACGGCTGAGATGGCAATGCAGCAAAGCACTGTGGAGTGCTTAGGGCGTGATGGAGCACAAAGGACAACACGGCCCCCCAATGCAGCTGAGGAAGTCTCCAGGTGTAACGACTTTTCGTGCCACTGGACCCAGGCTTCTAACACCAAGAGATTGGGACTGTCTCTGTGCACCGACTTTTCCACTTAAATCTCCTTCACGCACAAGTATCTTTGTGCACACTCATCTATATCACAGATGAAAGCGCACAAAGACAATCGTCATCTTCAGTTACAGAGAGACTACTACTATATGTATGTTATATATAAAGTAATCCCACATTATTTTCCAGGCTAATTGGATCAGTTCACATCCCTACAATTCACAACAATGCATAAATGTATATATGTTTTCTTAGTCCATCTAATATTTTCCATTTTTGTCCTTTGCCATCTTTGTCTATATAATTGGTATGAGAATAAAATTTTAGTTCTTTTATTTTGTACTCTTATTATTAGTGATTTGGGCATTTTTTCATATGGCTTTTGAAAGTTTATACTATTTTTTAGGGCTCTGTGTATATTCTTTGAGGAATGGCTTTTGTTCCAATATATTTGTGGAAATTCTTTCTCTCTATTGGATATTAGATCTTTATAAAAATTATTTGCTGCAAAGATTTTTTTATCAATAAAATTTTTTCTTATTCTCACTGGATTGATTTTATCCATAGAAATATTTTTAATTTTATATGATAAAAATGGTTTATTTTTACTTTTACAATTAATCTTATCATTTATGAGATAAAGATTTCTTACTCCAAATAAAATTTTAAAAGGTGGTTCTTTTTTTAAAGTGGTTCTCTAACTTTCTTAAGATGTACATTTTCAATATGGTATTAATCCATTAAATTTTTTTTCATATGTGGTGCAAGGCAATGATAAAAAACTATTTCTGCCAGAATAATTTCTTTTTTTATCCTGAAGTTCCTGTGAAATACAGAATTCTAATTTAAGTGGTTTTTCTTCTTGAATTCCTCAAACACAAAGTAACTATGTTCAATTATTTCTGGGTCTTCAAAACTATTAGCTTTTCTGACTTAAAAAAAATCCAGCATGAGATAGTTATGATGATTACTTCTTTATTATCTAATTATTATTTTAGAGCTAATAGAGATCTTGTAATGACAATCTACTTTCATTCCCATCTTTTCTGCATTATTTCTCTTGAAATTCTTGACCTTTTGCCCCTATAAGTGAATTTTATTATTATTATATTTAATGCATTATCTATTTGATTGGTATAACACACTTAAATTAGGTCACATAATCTTTATTATATTGACATTGTTTAACCATTAATAGTGACTATCTTTTCAATTATTTAAGTCTTTATTTTAATAAAATATGCTTAATAGTAATACTCCTATAAATTTTAAGTGTATCTTGATAGGTTAATTTCCAGAATTAAAATATTTTGAGTGGAACTAGTTTTTCCCCTTCATAGTTTCTTTCAGGAAATTGTTAGTAAGAAACTTGATGATTTTTATGACTTTACTTCATAACCTGTTATATTACTAAAGTTAGTGTTTTACTTTTTAAA
Source organism: Monodelphis domestica (assembly GCF_027887165.1). NCBI lineage: Eukaryota > Metazoa > Chordata > Mammalia > Didelphimorphia > Didelphidae > Monodelphis > Monodelphis domestica. Next base: position 710,473,413 of record NC_077227.1, read on the forward strand.
TTTGGATTCTCAGCGAATTTGGGGGATTTAAAAAAGCTATCACTGTTAAACCAAAATTATTTTACTTCTTTTTGCCTATACTTATTGTGTCTATTTTTCTTGTATTATGGTTGTACCTTGCTTTTCTAAAACTATTTCATCTCATTGGAAAAGTTTTAGTGTTTTTCTATTGAAAATAATGCTATTATTTTTAGATATATACTGTATATCATACTAAAAGAAAGGTCCCTTTATTCTTTTTTTTCTTTTAAGCATGAATGTTTAATTCTATTGAAGACAATTCAACATCAACTAATGTGAATATTCAATTCATAATAATTTTTTATTAATGTGATCTATTATGTTTTAATTTTCCAACTTTGAACCTACATGAATTTCTGAAATAACTCTAATATGGAAAATGTACATAGTAAATAATATTTCTAGATCTTTTGCTATTGCTTCTTTTTAAAATATTTATGCAATGTTCTTGTTATGTAGTTCATTAGTGATATTGTTTCCCATAGCTTTCTTTCTTTGCCTTATCTCTCCCTGGTTTGGTTACCTTCAATTTTTATAAACAATTTAAGTAATATAAGATTAACTGATTTTTAAAATGGTTGATACAATTTACTTATCTATTCATTTGAATTTGAAGCTATTTTTTTCCTCCAACTTTCTTTTATGGTTTGTCCAATTTATATTTCTGATAATGTCTTATTTAGGTACTCCATTTTCTTGTCCAACGAATCAATATATTTTAAAGAATTCATGCATTTAGGTTTTTAGTTTTGTTCATTACAAATGCATTTATAAAAATTTATTGTAATTTTTAAATTCCCACTTTTCAATTAAAAATTGACATTTTGGTTCTCATATCGAATTAAATTAGGAATTGGACTTTCTCTTTGTAAAGAATAGCTCTTAGCTTTATTCATCACCTTAAGTTAGAATGTATCTCCATTACTAGATTGCCCAGTTCCATAATCATAAGACATTCTGGAAAAATGATCATCCAGCCTCTGCACAAAGACCTCCAATGAGGGAGTACCCACTATATAGTGAAATCTTTTAGACAGCTATAATTTTTGGGGTAGTTTTCTAAATATTAGGCATAAATTTGCCTGTTTTCATGGCCAATTCATTGATATTCATTTTTCCTTCAAGGGTTCCACAGAACAAGTTTAACTTTCTTCAACACGATACCTCTTCTATTATATAAAGATTCTACCTCTTCTGAGTCTTTTCTTCTCTAAGCTGAGCTTCAGGTTCTTCAAGTGATACTCATAGAACATGAACTCAAAGACCTTAATCATATTATTTGCCATTACTAGACACTTTAGTTTGTCAAAGTCCATTTAAGAGACCAGTTATGATATGACTAGGGTTTATCCCTGAATTGTTACTTCAGTTTTCTTAGCAACAATATCTTTCAATACAGCTCAAGATCATATTGACTTTTTTAGCTGCTACTCAGTGACCTCTAAGGGCCTTTCAGCTCTAAATCTATGAATGCAGAGTACAAGTAACTTGCAGTCTACTGACACTGACTGATTTTTTTTTAACAATCACTATCTAACCACATCTCCTTATTCTTTTGATGTTGATTTTTGTGTTCAAGTGAAAGACTTCCTTCATCCTTAATGAATTTGTTCTCAATATATTCAGCTATTTGAGTCTATCAGGATGTTTCATGACACTGTCACTCATTGTATTAGATACCTCCCCCAATTTGATGACACCTACAAATCTCTTAAATAATGCTGAGATTTGACTCATGTCTACAGTCTCCTTAAAAAGTACTGGGGTGGGGTAACTCGGTAGCTCAGTGGATTGACAGCAAGGCCTAAAGACTGGAGGTCCTGGGTTCAAATCTGACCTCAGACACTTCCCAGCTGTGTAACACTGGGCAAATCACTTAACCCCCATTGCCTAGCCCTTACTGCTCTTCTGCCTTGGAATCAAGGTGGAAGATAAGGTTTTTTTTTTTTTTTAAGTATTAGGAGGGTCTCTATTATAGAAAGAAGGCATCAGCTATAGGAGAGGAAAAATAATAAGCATTTATTTGGCACATTTATCTAGTTTTACCTAAGCATTTATCCAGTACCTACTGTGTACCAGACACTTTGCTAAGTACTTTCACAAATATTTTCTCGTTTGATCCTCACAACAATCCTCATTTAACAGTTGATGAAACCAAATCACACAGAGGTTAAATGACTTTCCCAGGACCATATAGCTAGTAAATATTTGAGACTGCATGAATTAAGGTTTTTCCTAACTTAGGGCACAGTAATAGATGTATTCTATTCTCTGACTTTGATCAGGTATTTATTTCCTCTACCACAAAAGAAATGCTTATGATACATCTTTCCCCTCCCTAAGAATTCATTTTGCATCTCTTGGTGGCTAGGATGTTTTTTCCTCTCTGATGATCATTCATCCTTTGCTTTATGCCACACGGGTACATTAGATCCTAAGTTACTTGATATTAGGGAATGTTTTTTGTCTTTCTTTGTATCTCCAGGCCTTGAAACAGTGTTTGACACACATAAATATTTCATAAATGACTACTAATTGATTGACAGACTATGGGAAATCATGGAATCTGAACTCTGTTCATACTTTGTTATTGTTACTCCTTATACTTTGGGCTTCATTCCAGATTGTACTTCTCCTAAATCCTAGGCTGTGATTTATGTCTTCATTCTTTTGTTAAAACCATTCTAATTCCTATTCTCTTTATTCTTTCTCTCTTTTCCCTTGGCTGTAATTGCATTCCACCCACCCTTTGATTATCTTGGTGACTTCAAAGACTAAGGAAAGCTTCTTATTAGAAAGAGCAATTCAGAATTGGGGTTCTATATTTGATACTTATGATGACTTAAAATCACAATTTACAAATGGAGAAATTGAGGCTTAAAGAATCATTATGACTTGCCCAGAATCATCCAGAATTAGTAACTATCTGAGAGAGGATTTGAATTCAGGCCTTTCTATGTCCAATACTCCATGCACTGTATCCCAAAGGTTTGGAAGAATGGCAACTTTGAGGTAATCCAGTTTGGCTGAAATGAAGAGAGGTAAGTAATGCAAATCATAGTTTCATTTGGTCGAAGTCAAAATGTAACTCAAGACATGAAGAGAGAAAACAGTGATTGAGATACTTTGCAATATTGTAAATCATGGCATAAAATAAAGAGTGCTGATGTTTTATAAAAACATAAGATATGTTGGAATCATTGAGCTACTTTCCTTTTAATAGAAAGGAAAGGGAAGCAATGACTTCATTATTTCTAAGATGTTCACCAGCAGGTTCCAGGTGGAAGAGAGGAGGGAGGTCCAATTCCCAGCAATCCACTTGTTTTTCTTTTAAGTTGTTTAATTCTATGCCCCATTTTAAAATAGACTTTTCTGTTGAAGCCAATGAAAATGAAAACCAATGAAGTGTCTATTTCAGGATACACCTTAGAATTAAGCAAGTTAAGTCAATGGAAATCGATAGACTGTTAGGATGGCTACGTAAGCCAGGTGTCAGGAGAGCAGCGAAGTAGTGAATTAAATTTTCTCTCCATTATCAGTGCATTTCCATGGCAGACCTGGGGCTTCATGGGTTCACTCAGGTGAGTAATCTACATGAGCTTTCTTGGTCTGAACAATATCAGGCCAATGTTCTTGCATTCATGTCTCTTGCAACAGAGCCTTCAAAGACTTTAAAGTTTGATTGAGCTGAACCATTGAACCCACCTTTCAATAAGGACTGGGTCAGTGTGTATTCCTTAGTTTCAAGGCTTCCTGCAATGAAGGGCTTTCAGTCCTAAATGCCTCTATTGTCAGCTGCGATGACCAAAAGCAAAGGATTTTTGTACTGAATTTTGGTAGCCCATATACTTATGGCAAACAAGACTTGTTTGTTCAGTGTCCAATATTTTAAAATTTCATTGAACTATTGGGCTAACAAAGTGTAATCAAGAACCCTAGGCACTTCCCCGATTGGGAGCAATATCCCCTCTTCTTTTCAGTTTAAACACTATTTCAAAAGAGAAAGATAGTAAGAAGAATTGAACTTTTATGAAAAATTTATGTTAGATAAAATACTAGAATGAGATTCTGAAAAAAATATGAAAAGGGGCAGCTGCATGGATCATTGGATAGAGAGCCAGGTCTAGGGACTGGAAGTCCTGGGTTCAAATCTAGTCTCTGATACTTTCTAGCTATGTGATCCTGAGTAATTCACTTAACCTCCATCATTGCCTAGCCCTTACTACTCTTCTGCCATAAAACCAATACACAGTATTGATTCTAAAATGGAAGGTAAGGGTTTTTTTTTAAAAGAATGATTATGTAAAGTTATTTTTTTTTCTGGAGGACTTGAAACATATGATCATTTCCCATGACTTAAATAGCTTAGTAATGGCTAGCCCTGTGTGAACTCAATAATCTACATTGGTGTTTCTTGGGCTAGATTATAAAGCATACTGATATAGTGAAGTGGACTCTACAACATTTTTGACTGTTCTTCTATCTATCAGGCCCTCATCACTTATCATCTGGTCATTAAAATGCCCCCCATCAGAAAAAACAAAACAAAACAATTGTGCTCTTCTATCAAAAAAAATCAGAAAAAATTCAAAAAGATGCCTCCTTCACATTTGTATATTTATCTACATCATATACATATACTACTATTCTAATATGATATTTCTATTATAAAATAGAAATTCAAACTGATGACATAGGTGCAATAAGAATTTTACACTGAAAATTCTATTGATTACTGATTCAAAATGCTTTTTTGCTTTTGCTAACATTTTATTATTAATTTAAAAATTTTTTAGGGTAACTAGGTGATTCAGTGGAGATAGACCTGGCATCAAGAAGACCCAAGTTCAAATCCCACCTAACATCTACCATCTGTATAATTCTGGATAAGTTACTTCATTTCATATACCTCAGTTTTCTTATCTATAAAATGAACATAATAATACATAATAATTCCAGTGCTCGGCATTATACTTGGCACATAATAGGCATTTAATAAGTGTTTATTGATTGATTAGTAACACCAGGTTTGATGCGAACATAAAATGTAATAGTATTTTTAAGGCACTTTGCCAATTTTTATTGGCTATGTAAATGTGAACTTTAATTACTATGAATAATAATAATAATGATGTGAGGCCAATATGATTAACCATGTGTCATTATTTTCCAAAAATACATATGCATATTTAAGAGAGAGGGCAGTTTTGTAAATAAAAATTATTAGTATTAATTATCCATTAATTTGATTAATGTAGCTAGCCAACAAGGTTGACTTCTATTTTTCTTTTTTTGGGGGGGATACTTTTTTATTGAGAGGCACACAATACAGCAATCAAATACTAGATCTTACCAGTCATTGAATGAAATAGCAGGAGTCATGGTTCTCTGTGTGTAGATATTCACCAAACACAATGCAAAATAGAACAAGTAGGAGTGAATTGTCTCTGACTTCAACTCGACACAAAGTTTTTAGTCTCAATTCATTCCTCTTCCTCTATGTGGTTCTGCTTAATGACTGGTTTCCTACCTTGATTTCCTATTCAAGTTTGGATATATTTTTTTATTTTGGAGGTGAATATGAGAAACAACAAGGCAGCCAATTTGGCTGGACTGTATAATGTAAGAAGGGCTTTTTGTGACAAACAAAAGAATTTATATTTGATCTCAATAGAAAGCCATGGGATTTTAGTGCAATTAGAAAAGGGAAATAGTCATATATGTACTTTAGGAAAATACATTTCACTTTAATGATAGAATGGAGGGTGGATTAGAGTTGGGAAAGGTTTGAGTCAAGGAGACCAATGGGGGGGGCATTTTAATGACCAGATGATTGGTGATCAGGACCTGAACTAATCACAGGCCAAGTACAGTAAACTAATAGAAAGGGACATAGGGAAAGAGATATGGAAATAAAATCAACAAAGTTTGTTAGTGGCTGGGATATGTAGCCCAAACTTTAGAGACCACTGATCTGATAGAAAGAACACTAGATTTGTACTCAGAAGATTTGGATTCAAATCTCAGTTTTCACTTACTAGCTGTATATCCTTGGGTAAATTATTTCACTTTTCTTTTATTAAAACAAACAAACAAAGCCCCACTTCATTCGACCTTACTATTCCTTAATCATTCATCTGATAATATTCCCCCATTTTACTGCCAGTTCTAGGAAGAGTTTTCTACCTTATCTGCCTTGACTTCTTAACCACAAAGATACTTTTCAAACTCATACTCTGGCTTCCCACCCTGTTTCTGTAGTGAAATTCTTCAAAGTAAAATAATTTCTTAACTGTTAAATCTAATGACTTTTACTCAGTTCTCATCCACACTGATCTCTTTTGATGATGTTCAAATCCAGCCTCAAAAACCTTCCACTTGTGTGGCTGTGGGCATCACTTTAGCTTTTTCTGCCTCAGTTTCCTCATTTTTAAAAGAAAGAAAATAATATCTCTCAGGGTTACCATGATGATAAAAATGAAATATTTATAAAGCTCTGTGCAAACACGAGTTCTACATAAATAATTTTATTTTCTCTTTCCTATTTATATTAATGGGACAACTCATAGTATCAGAAATTTTCAAGAGCTTGAAGGTGCCTCAATAGTCATTCAATCCAACATATATGTAAAAGGAATCCCCATCATACCATACTGAATAAATTATCCTTATGCCTTTGGTTGAAGACTTTCAAGAGAAAGAACCCTTTACCTCTACAGGCTACCCATTGACAGCTCTAATTGGTGAGAAGTTTTCCCTTATATCAACCTAAATTTGTCTCTGTAACTTTTAGCAATAGCTTATATTTCAGTCCTTTGGGGCCAACCAGATCAAATCAAGTTTCTCCATAAATATTTGAAGGCAGCCATCATACCCTCATTCTCTCTGCTGAGTATTTTTTCCAGGTAAAACATTCCTGAGTTCTTCAAGAAATCTTCATTTGACATAGGCTTAAAGACCTTCACCTTTCTGGTTTTCTGAGGCTCTCAGAACTAAACATAATACTCCAGATTTATTATGACCTCACAAAGGGACTATCACCTCCTTGTCCATGGAGGTTATGTCTCTCTTAATATATCCCAAGAGCACATTAGATCTTTTGGTTGCTACATACAACACAATCCTGACTTGTATTGTTCTAGCATTTTAATCAGACTTCTCTCTTCCCCATCCTTTTCAGAATAATTGCCATCTCTCTGTGTCTCATACATCTTAGACTTGTAAAGCTGATTTTTTGGTCCCAACTATGAGAGTTTACATTTATTCCTTCATCTTATTAGATTTAGTCCAGTGCTCCAGCTTGACAAGATCCTTTTGGATTGTAACTCTATCATCCATTATCTTAGCTATCCCTCTCAGCTGATACTCTCTGTAAATGTGATGAGCACAATATGTATTTCTTTAATTAAGCAGTGATATAAATGCTAAAAAAGACCAAACACAGTCTTGGTATGCTTTAAGGATACCTACCGTATAGTTCAGCTATTCATTTAGTTCTGATTTCAACTGATAATGGTCTAATCCATAGCTCTCCATCTTAGCCACAAAGATTGAATGAAAAAAGCTTTGCAAAAATTGGAATAAATTATCATCACAGTATTCCCCTCATATAATGGTTAAGTAATTTTTAGTAATTCTGTCAAGAAAGGAAAATAAAGGTAGTCTGGCATGACTTCTCAATGAAGAACATACTGGGTCTTTGTAATCACTACTTCCCTTTCTAGATGTTTTCCAATTACCTTTCTCCCTTTAAAAAATTGGGACATTCTTTGCCCTTCTCAAGTGTTTGATACTTCTCCCATTTTCCCAGATCTTTCAAATATCACTGATAGTTCATCTGGACCAGGTGACGTTAATTCATGGGTAGCTAGGTATCCCTTTACAATATCCTTACTTATCTTGGCTGTCAACTTCTTGCTAGTTATTTCTATTCTGTCATTCCCATTGTAAAGGTCATTCTCCTTTGCAAACAGAAACAAAATTCAGTTTATTTCCTAAAGCCTACATAATCATTAGCAATATTTTAAGAGTTCTGTTTGGAAGTGTCATTTGCACACATGTAAATCACCAAAAGTAGGTAGTTCTCATTAACTTTAAATATGTCATGATAGATTCTATTGTATCTTGGAGAGATGTCCTAGGAAGACCACAGGTCTTTCTATTATTGTTATCAGTTTGACAAATAGTGACCTCAGCCCTCCTAAGCAGGGAACCTTCAGCTACTACTACTCTTCCTCTGATCCTTACTGGGTGACTTTCATGTAATAATTCCTAGAGTTTTTCTATATCATTCTTGAAGCTTCATTTTCATTAGAGATTCTGGTTATCTTCTCTTTAGAAAAAGCCTTAAGGTATTTTTAAAGCTCTAAATGTACAAGTTTCTCCCTTGCCTCCCTTTCTTTTACATATAACATTCTTCCATCCTCTATCACTCTGTGAAGGGCCATGTTTATTCTTAACCCTCTCAATGTTATATCCCCTTCTATTGAAGTGACACCTCTTCCTTTAGGAACCCTTCCCTAATCTTTAGAATGTAGAGAACCATTCTTTCTATGTCCTTCACCTTTTCCTCCATGAGGGAAAGTAGCCTATACTTGTAACACAGAGTCATTTAACTTGTAGAAACACAAACACAGAACTCTGAAGTCACTTTACAACTTCCCTTACTAATTGGTGAACACTATTGTAATAGACTGCAATCTCCTTGAGGACAGGGACTATTTTTGCCTTTCTTGCATCTCCAGAGCTTGGCACTGTGCCATGTACATACAGGCACTTAATAAATAATGATTGATTTGAATTTTAACAACTTGTTGGTATTAACAGTTAACCCTAAATATCTAATTAAACCTATTTATAGCCAATCATAAATTTGAGTTAAAACTTTTCACTATTTGTCCCCAACCAAATCAATCCATTCTATTAATTTACTTCACCCCCTATTTGTTCTAATTATCTTTCCTTATTTTCTCAACTAACTTCTTTTTATCCTTCTTGACCCTTTCTCAACAAGTTTTACTCCTGTAAAGGATAATTTTAGCATTGTGACCTAAAATATATTAATTATTTGTCACCATGGATATCCCAAATAAAAAAAAAATACCTGTCAGCTGGAAATTTATGGTGTTTTAATTACTATAGTGGAAATTAAGAAGAAGGAAGAAGGAAAGGGTGTAAGATTTCTCCCACCTGGCTTGTGCCAGGAGGAAGACCAGAGGCTCTAGGAAGGTAAGGTTTTGGAGCATAAAAGAGGAAGGAATCAACCTGAACTCCCAGAGGGCTCAGCCAAAATGCCTGAACTTGAATCAGCTCAAGGGCAAACTCACCACCAAAACACAGACAAATAGCTGCCATCACACCAAGATGTTGGAACGCTTAGCAAGCTGCCAGCCAGAGCTGCCTCTCCTGGGAAAGAGAGAGGAGAGGAAGCCCCACGAACTCTACCTCCCTTTCCTGTGTCTCTTCTGCACCAATCATAGCCTAAGCTTGACTTAGGACAACCCAGGGGTCTGTCAGCTGTTTATGATTTGTCAATTTCTCTATCAAAGGCCATCCTCCTAAATACTCAATCTTCAAGCATGTTTACAGACATTCCCAATTTTGTATACAAAGTAGAGTGGAGTAATGCAACGTTCCCAAAACATCCCTGATGTTGTTAGAATAAGCATCTTCATTGTTACAAATCAGGAGATAGCTCAATCCAATCTTCACACTCCCTAGCCTTCCTTAGTCTCTTAATATTTATCTTATTTTTCTTTTATAATGTGAAAGTAAAATAGATACTATTATTTGGGTCTAGTGATTATTTTTCTCAAATATTCTTCAATTTCTTCTAAATCTGTTCAGATTTCTCCTCCTTAACTCCAATTTATGATCTATTTCATTAATTTAAACCCTTCCCAAGTCAACTGATGATTTACTTCACTTTATTATTGGTTCAACTCTTTTTTTTTCTCCCATTAATTCTCCAACAATCTTCTCCCTTGATAACTAGGAGTATAATGAAAATAGAAGTAGACTGTTACTCTCTTTTATCCTCCATCATGAAATTCTGGCTTGACATTCCATATCCTACCTCTGAAATTTTTTAAATCTTGAACTAAAACAAATTGAATAAGCATTTATTCTCTCTCCTTCCCATCTTCCCCACCTTGGAAAAAAGAAAAAAAATCCAAATCTTTGTAAAATATATATCTACTCAAGTAAGACAAATTTTCATAGTGACCACATCTAAAAAAATGTGTATCTCATTCTTCATATTTAGTCCATGTTCTCTTTATCAGTGGATAGAACGTTTCCAGTTTCATCATTGACTTTTGTAATCATAATTAATCACTAAGTCAAAGAGATTAAGTCTTTCAAAGAAGTATGGTCTCCTCAAACATTGTTTTTACAATGTTGATATTAGATCATAACTTGGCTTGTTTTTTTTTTTTTGGTGTTGCTTACTTCATTCTACAATAGTTAATAAAAGTCTTCAAGAGCTTCTCATAACCTGTTGTTTCTCATGATCAAATGGAATTCCATTATATTTATATGCCATTCCCCAATTGATAGATGTTCCCTTAATTTCTAGTGCTTTGCCACCACAAAAAGGTCATCTGTCAGTATTTTTGACATACTAAGACCCTCTGTCTTTCTTTCATCCCTGAATTCCATGCTTGGAGTGTGCTTCCTACTCATCTCTGCCTTTCCAAATTCTTATCTTCCTTCAGGGCTCAGCTGAGTTGATCCTTCTTTCATGAAGCTTTCCCTAATATGTACAGCTGTTAATGCTTTCTTATTCTTCAAATAACTTTGTATTTACTTCTTCTTACATTTCTTCCATTGACTGTAAGTTCCCAAAGGGTTTTATTCTTGTTTTAATTTCATTTTTGTCTATATATCTTCAGAACCTGTCACAGAATCTTGCACATCATATATTTAAAAAAATTTATTTAATTACTTAATTTAAAATATTTTTCCATGGTTACAAGATTCATGTTCTTTCCCTCTCCTCCCGTAGCTGATATGTAATTCCACTGGGTTTTACATATGTTATTGATCAAGACCTATTTCAATATTATTGATATTTGAACTAGGGTGATCATTTAGAGTCTACATCCCCAATCATATCCCCATCGACCCATGTGATCAAGCAGTTGTTTTTATTCTGCGTTTCTGCTCCCACAGTTCTTCCTCTTAATGTGAATAGCATTCTTTCTCATAAGTCCCTCTGAATTGTTATGGATCATTGCATTGCTACTAGTAGAGAAGATTTCATTACATTCAGTTGTGCCACAGTATATCAGTCTCTATGTACAATATTCTCCTGGCTCTGCTCCTTTCAGTCTGCATCAATTCCTGGAAGTCATTCCAGTTCACATGGAATTCCTCCAGTTCATTATTCCTTTGAGCACAATAGTATTCCATCACCAATATATACCACAATTTGTTCAGCCATTCCCCAATTGATGGGCATCCTCTCATTTTCCAATTTTTTGCTACCACAAAGAGCACAGCTATGAGTATTCTTGTACAGGTCTTTTTCCTAATTACCTCTTTGGGGTACAAACCCAGCAGTGCTATGGCTGGATCAAAGGACAGGCGCTCTTTTAGCTCCCTTTATGCATAGTTCCAAATTGCCTTCAAGAATGGTTGGATCAGTTCACAACTCCACCAGCAAAAAATGTTCCAATTTTACCACATCCCCTCCAACATTTATTACTTTCCTTTGCTATCATGAAGTCTCCCTTTTCATCTTGGATACTGTTAATTTTATTTTCTTCTTTCCTTTTTTTATTAGATTGACCAGTATTTTGTATATTTTATTTCTTTTCTAAAAATGCCAGTCTCTAGTCTTATTTATTAATTCAATAGTTCTCTTACTTTTGATTTTATTAATTTCTCCTTTAATTATTAGGATCTCTAATTTAGTTTTCATCTAGGTATTTTTAATTTGTTCACTTTCAAGTTTTTTAATTTGTATGCCCATTTCATTGACCTCTGCCCTTCCTAATTTGTTAATATAAGAACTCAAGGATATAAATTTCCCCGGTACTGCTTTGGTGGCATCCCATGTATTTTGAAAAGATGTCTCATCATTGTCATTCTCTTCAATGAAATTATTAATTGTTTCTATGATTTGTTCTTTAACATGTTTTGGAGAATCATATTGTTTAGCTTCCAATTAATTTTTGATTTGCCTCTCCATGTACCCATACTAATTATTATTTTTATTGAATTATAATCTGAAAGGTTACATTTATTATTTGTACTCTTTTGCACTTGTTTGCCATGTTTTTATTCTCTAGTACATGGTCAATCTTTGTGAATCTACCATGTCCTTCTGAAAATAAAATGTATTCTTTTTTGTCCTTATTTATTTTTCTCCAGATATCTATTAACTCTAATTTTTCTAAGATTTCATTCACATTTCTTACCTCTTTCTCATTTGTTTTTTGATTTGATTTATCTAAATCTGATAGAGGAAGGTTCAGGTCTCCCACTAGGATAGTTTTATTATCTATTTCCTCCTTGAGCACAACTAGTTGCTCCTTTAGAAATTTGGATGCTATACCATTTAGTGTATATATATGATATTTACTTATTGTCTATACTGCCTTTTATCAGTATGTAATTACCTTCTCTATCTCTTTTAATCAGAACTATTTTTACTATGGCTTTGTCAGATACCATGATTTCAACCCCTGCCTTCTTTTCCTCAGTTGAGGCCCAATAGATTTTGTTCCAGCCTTTGACCCTCATTCTGTGTGTCTCCCTGCCTCATGTGTGTTTCTTGTATACAACATATGGTAGTTTTTTGGTTTCTATTCCACTCTGCTTTTTACTTTTGTTTTATGGATGTGTTCATCCCATTCACCATCAGAGTTATGATTGCCACCTCTGTATTCCCCAACATTTTGATATCATCTCCTAGTTCTGCCTTTTCTTCTTTTGCTATTTCCTTTTAAACCAGTGGTTTGCTTTTAATCGGTCCCTCTAATCCCCATCCTAATTTTACTTCCCTTCCTGTTCCCTCCCTTTTTGTTACCTTCTTATTATTTTTAGGGTCTTTTAAATTCCCTCCCCCCTCTCTTTTCTTCCCTTTTTGTACTCCCCATCCCACTCCCCCCCCCCACTTAGTTTTTCCCTTTTTCCTTTCCCTGTAGGGTAAGATAGAATTTGATACCGCAAGGGATCTAGATGCTCTTCCCTCTCAGAATTGATTCCACTGAGAGTAAGGTTTAAGTATTACCTATTAATACTCCCTTCCTCTCCTTCTTATAATGGTATTTTTCCCCTCCCCTTCCCATGCACCTCTTTGTGTGATATAGATTGTCCTATTTATTTTATTCCTTCTAGTTTCTCGTGGTGCCATCTTCTATTCATCTCCCCCTTTTTCTTTTTTTAATGTATCATCTTAGACCATGTATTACCCCAATCTCTACCTATTAATAATTCTTCTAATTACTATAATAATGAATATAATTTTTGAAAGTTACAAATAATATTTTCCCCACATATAAATATAAGCAATTTGGTCTTAATGAAGCCCTTAAAGAAAAAAATTTAAATAAAAACATTTTTTTCTTTTCCCTCTTTTTGTTATTTACTTTTTCATGTTTCTCTTGATTTTTGTGTTTGGATATCAAACTTTCTGCTTAGTTCTTGTCTTTTCTTTACAAATGCTTGGAAATCTTCTATTTTGTTGAATGCCTATACTTTCCCCTGGAAGTATACAGTGAGTTTTGATAGGTAGGTAATTTTTGGTTGAAGACCCAATTCTCATGCCTTTCTGAATGTCATATTCCAAGCCTTGCAGTCCTTTAGTGTGAAAGCTGCCAGATCTTGTGAATTCTGATTGGTGTTCCTTGATATCTGAATTGTCTCTTTCTGGCTTCTTGTAAACTTTTCTCCTTAGCTTTGAAGCTCTTGAATTTGGCAATTATATTCCTAGGGGTTGTCTTTTGAGGATTTAGTGTAGAGGGTGTTCTATGAACTCTTTCAATGTGTAGTTTGCCCTCTTGTTCAAGAATATCAGGGCACTTGGGGCAGCTGGGTGGCTCAGTGGATTGAGAGTCAGGCCTACAGATGGGAAGTCCTAGGTTCAAATCTGGCCTCAGACACTTCTCAGCTGTATGACCCTGGGCAAGTCAATTAACCCTTATTGCCTAGCCCTTACCTCTGCCTTGGAGCCAATACACAGTATTGACTCAAAGACAGAAGGTAAGGGTTTTTAAAAAAGAATATCAGGATAGTTTTCTTGGATAATTTCTTGTAGTATGATGTCAAGATTTCTGTTTAGTTCTGGGTTTTTAGGTAGTCTGATGATTCCCAAATTGTCTCTTCTAGACCAATTTCCATGATCAGTTATCTTCTCAGTGAGATATTTCATTTTTCCTTCTATTTTGTTGGTCTTTTGACTTTGCTTTTATAATTCTTACTGTTTTGCATGATCATTGGCTTCCAACATCCCAATTCTTGTCTTTAAAGACTGGCTTTCTGCTATAATCTTTTGATTTTCCTTTTTGGCTTGGTCTATCCTGCTTTTTCATGGCTTCTAGCTTTTTAATTGTGTTCTTCAATTTATTTATTATTTAATTTGATTTCTGGGTTTCTTTCTCCAATTGGAAGTTCCTATCTTTTAGACTCTTATTTTGTTTTTGAACTATTTCTAACTTTACTTGCCAAAACTTCTCCATTTTTCTCAAAATCTCAGATTTAAATTCTTCAAGAAGTTGTGGCAAATTTTGATTTTTTTTGGGGGGGGGGAGGTTTGGATGCATTTAATTGGTTGTTGTCCTCTGCTGTTTCCCCTGTAGTCTGGATTTTTTCTCCATAAAATTTATCCATGGTCAAAGCTTTCTTCTTGATCTTCTTGGTGGTTGGAGGTTGTATTTTTCTGGGCATTGTTTGCCATCACTAAACTGGTTTTTCCTTCCATTTATAGTCAGGAGTCTGAGTGAGGAGGGCAGGCTCTCTGTGTATGGAGCTAAGGAGTATGGTTTTTGCCTGAGGTCATCTCTGGAGTCTCTGTAGCATCTACTGTTTGCCACCCTTCTTGGAGCTATCTCTGCACCCAAGGTCTGAGCTCTTCTGCCTATTGGGGTCTCACGTCTAGCTGCTCTCAGGGGTAGGTCTTTGGTGGTCTCAGTCAGCTTGCAAGGACCTAGAGGTGCCCCTTGCTCACTCACTGATTCTAACATGTGCTGGCTCTGAGTCTAGTGAGTTCTGGCTCTGAGCCTAGCGCACTGACTCTTTAGGTAGGTTGGGGGTGGTAGATCAACTCATGTTTTGTTGGAGCTATTTCACCCCGTTTTACTGTGGAAATGCTCAAATCCCATATACCTTCAATGCTGTGCCCTACTGTGGATCCCTTCATTCACATGAATTCATTTTTTTAGTCTTTTGAGGTAGTCTCTATAGGTAGGTGATGAGGAGAGGTAGATTCCTGCATCTAAACTGCAGCCATATTTACTCAGAAGGTTTGCACATCATATATGCTCCCAAAATGTTTGTTATTAAATTGAATTCCAGGGGACTGATAAAATATCTAGGTATCCTATGATGAAAAGGCTCTGCCTGACCAAACCTCAGTGTGGTGAATCTTGCAGTTGCTAAGGGGTGGAATCAGATCCAGATGGTAGGGGGAGCTGGGCATAGAGAAACAAGACACAAATAAGAAGACTCATATATTTTTTTTAAGTTTATAGGTTTGAGGAGGTAAGATCTTTTGGCAGAAAAAATTTTGCCCACAATAAAAGTGGCTTCAAATTGCTTCATGTTCTATGGTTGGGAAAATTGACTACATGACCTCTTCATGTCTCCTTTAGCCTAAAGATGCAATAATTTCAAGTATAATTATTAATGAGTTTAGAGTTAAATGGAGGGTACTGAGGGCTCTCTCATTCATAGATTCTTGACCTATGCACTAATTATATAGATTTAAATGTTCTGTATAATAATAATTACTGGCATTTTTTAGAATTTTGAGGTTTTCATAGAGCTTTATATATATTATCTCATTTGATCCTCTGTACAACTCTGTGATATAGGTGTTATTATTGCCTTCCTTTTACAGATAAAAAATGAGGTTGAGAGAGGTTGTGACTTGCCTAGCATCCAATAGCTAAGTGCCTGAGCCTAGATTCAAATTTGGGTTGTTGTGACTCCAAGTACAATTCTCTATTATCCAGCTTCTTAAAATATTTTTCACCTTGTGCTTTGAGAGATGTGATTAACCCATTGGTGAATTAGGATGATGTCAAGCTCGTAAAGACTTCCTTCAGTGCAATGAACAATTGAGAACAATTTGTTCCAAAGGCCATGAAGATGGCAGAAGTAGGCACTTTGGAGTGCTTAGAACTTGGTTAGACACTGAAGAAGCCAAGGTGAATATCCACTGTATTCCAAGCTATCACTGGTGATCTTGACTTTTGTGTTTGCATTAGACTTCAATGATTCTGGAAAAGAGAGTGAGACTGATCACTTGTCCATCTTTGCCTCACCTAAATCCAATTTATGCATGAGTCCAAATATATTACCAGTGATTTCATTTGGGTCCTCTTTTAGTATGAAGAGCAATAACCAATAAATACATCACAAATTTACTAAAGAAATTACATAGATGTAGATCAGTTGTCTGAAGGGGAAGGTCCCCCATTCTTCAATGGATATAGAATATATTGCTTTTCCATTTTGTAAGGGAAAGGGGCAAAAGGTGCAGGAAGGGACACTAGATACTGAATGTAGAGGGAAGGAATCTCCAATGAAGGACAAAATGGAGTACCTTGGAACAAAGAAGAAAAATTCCCAGGAAGCATATTTTTTGCCCAAGTTACATTCTGCAAATCTTTGTAAAGATACAGTCAAAATTACAAATGTAGGTACCTGGTATAAATTCATTTGGAGAAGTAGGGAGTAGACTCCACCAAGGCTAAAGTTGCCCTGGAAAAGGGGCTGTTTATATTCCCTATTAGGATTGCTGGTCAATGATCACTCAAATCTTGGAAGAAATGAGTCAGGAGAGAGGAATTTACTGGAAAGCAAATATGTTTATGTGCATGTGTAGATACACACATATATATGTTGTTATGTATGTGAGTGTGTTAGGGATGGAGAGGAAAGAATAATGGTGGAAGGCAGGTTCTAGGAGAGAGGCACCACAGCTATGGGGTCCTTTGGGGGAGCAGGCGTTCCAAGGCAAGGTAAGGGAGCAGACTCATATACCAAAATGATGGACACAAGGAAATTCCCCCTTGGATGCTGGCACCTTGGGACAAAGCTCCAGTTACCCTGGCTAGTTAGAACTCTGATGGAGCCAAAGTGCATAGAAATCAAGCAAAAGTAGTTTTGTCACAGGTAACTACAAATGCAGGGAGCTCTGCTTCCCATGATTTATGAAGTTTCCTTGGTTTGTCTTTTTAACATGGCAGACTTCATTATAAAGAAACCTTGTTCCCCAAGGCTTGGTTAATTGAGGTATTACAACAGAACATTGTTTAGACCACCATGAGAAATTTCAAGGACTGAGCCCGACCTGAACTGTTATTGGGCATCTTTTCTGAACATAATGCTTTTTCTTTCTTATTGCTAATTTATAAAATTTAATTATGACCCTGCAGTGGAGCCACCTAGGATTTTCTAACCATGTTTCTCATATGCACTCTCTGTTTCTGTGTCACTGGCAGTAAACTTTTACTCCATGGCATAATTTGACAAATAAAGCCTAGGCCTTGAAAATGGATTTAGTTCATTGTTTTAACACAAAATTTGTTCCAATACCTTTATACTACTGGAGTACAAATCAGATTTAGATGCCTTTGGAGTCTTATTTCTGGGAAATCATTTGGCTTTGTCCCTAGTTCATCATTTCTAAGCTATATTTGGGGGCAGCTCACTCTTTTCTTCATATGCTGCCCCCTCCAACAATGTTCTTTTGAATGTTAAAGCAAAATTATGAGATTCTATGTCCAATTAAAATCCAGGCCATACCAGAATTCTAGAGTTTAATTAATCCATGTCATTGTGACAAGGAAATGATTTATATAGATTAAGATATAGAGATTGAGAGCTAGAAGGAGCCACAAAGATCTCCCATCTCACTACAGATAAGGAAACTAAGGTTCATAATGGCTGTGAATTTATCAAAGCCATAAGGAAGGTGAGAAAGGAAACATGCATTTAATTAACCCCTACTATGAGCCAGGCACTGTGATACAGATTATTGATGTTTATAATGATTTTTGGAAGTAGGTACAATTACTATCCTAATTTTATAGTTGAGGAAACTGAGGCAGGAAGAATTTAAGTGATTTACCTATAGTCACACACCTAGTAATTTTCTTAGGCTGAATTTGAACTCAATCCCCAATGACTTAAGATCTAGGTTTTTCCACTGTGCCATCTAGCTGCCTCATACGGTAATAAATAGCTCTCTTACATGAAACCATGCCCTCTGACTATATTCAAATGCTTTTGTTCACTGTTTCAATTCAATGACCCTTCAGTGGGGCAACTCTTTTCCATCTATGAACCATCCATTGTTCATGTCTTAATCACAGGGGGATCCTTGGAAATCTTATTGCTTCTTCTCACCCTTTGCAGAACTGATGATGTTCTTTGGAAAACAACAAATTAAAAAAATCAAGTGAATTCAATGACATTTTATAACATTTAAACATGATCAAGCAAAGAGCTGTATATTCTTTAACACAATTCCATTTAATTTGGAGACAATGGCACATTGTAAAGAATACTGGCTCTGGAAACAGGGGTCTCAGGTTCAAATCCTGCCTCTGATGCTTAGTACCCTAGGGGACTAGGCAAAAACAAAAATCACTGGTCTTCCCTAGGTCTCATTTTCTTCATCTATACAATAAAGAGGTTTTCTGGTCTCCATTTTACCTAGCCAGTAACCCATCCTAATCATAGGCAAAGCATTAGTTTCTGCAATGCAAAAGTTTTATCCCATCCCTCTTCTGCTGCTCAAAAATCTTCCACAGTTTCCTAGTTCCTTTTGGTTAAAAGGAAATCAGGTATTTTTGCATATTGCATATTATTGCAGTCCACATAATACATTCCTAGCTAGGATAGATACAGTGGGAATGGAAGGGAGGAAGTAACAGTCTTAAATGGTCTTGAGGAGGTTCAAATGGGAAGAAAAAAGATGAGACTTGATGATGAAGACATTAAGTTTTGAGATCTGGATAAAGTAAGTTAAGAGGCAGCTAGGTGGCTTAGTGGATAGAGATTCAGGTCTAGAGATAGGAAGGCATGGGTTCAAATCTGACCTCAGACCCTTCCTGCCTATATATCCATGGGCAAGTCCCTTAATCCCAATTGCCCAGCCTTTACCACTGTTCTTCCTTGGGACCAATATTTAGTATTGATTCTAAAAAGATGAGGGTTTCAAAAAATGAAAAAAATTAATTTGAGGAAACTTCTGTCTTTTGGTTTCTGACCCCTTCAGAAAGTATAAGTGACTGTTAGCTATTGAGATTAAAGGAGATGACATTAAAAGTAATATAACATTTTGATCTCCAAATAACATTTTTATAATGTAAATTGTTAATCCACCATACATATATTATAGGAAAAGATTCATTGGTTGAGTTCATAGCATGGACTTTATATTGCCAGAAAATGATGATCGTGTGAATTTTACTCAGTTTCTTGGAAATTTCCTAGCATATATTATTTAAAAAACCCTTACTTTCCAGTTTAGAATGAATACTTTGATATTGTTCCAATGAAAAAGAGCGGTAAGGGCTAAGTGATGGGAGTTAAGTGACTTTCCTGAGGTGACATAGCTAGGAAGTGTCTGAGGCCAGATTTGAACCCTGGACCTGGTTCTCCACTGAGCCACCTAGCTGCCCCTCTAGTATATATTATTAAAGGAATGATTTGTGAGCATTTAAGAAGGAACTCAATGATCATCAAGAGGTAGTGTAGCTTCATTAAGTACTATCAATATGGCAGTCTAAAGGGTGTGTGTGTCTGCCTTATTAAACAAGGGAAAGGATGGAGAAAAACTATGAATCAAGGACAAAATCACAGAACCTAAGATCTGGAAGTGAGCTCAGAAGACTAAAGCTACAGCATTTTCCAGATTTTACTAGCTATTCATTCTTCAGCTCCTAGCAATCCTACCTAGTACCCTTACCCTTTTATGCAATCTTCTAGGCTTAGAACCTTTCATATAGCAACTCTCATGTCCCATGAAACCTCATTAATTAAGGGCTTCCAATCTGTGACATCAGAAGTAGGAAACCAATAATTATATGTACTTTGGTGAAATCCTATTCCTCCCTAGAATACCCATAGTCCTGGACTGTTTACTTTTTGATAAAGTAGAGGCTCCCCTAAGATTCGTTGTATAATCCCTTACCATAGTATATTTGGAAAGATACAACATATTTCTGGCTATCCTTATCCTGGAGGGGTTGACCCTCAACCCTGGGGTGGGTGGTTGGTCAGTATACTGCCCTTGTACAAGAGATGAGATTCAATTTATCTCCCAGAATGGATTAGGAAAAGGAACTTGGAATCTTAAGATGGCTATAGCAAGGTCAAGGGAAGCTTCTCTATAGGAATATGATTGAACCGCCTTCCTTTTTCTGCCATGACCCAAAGATCATTGTAGTCACTGTGGTTAGCTTTATCTGTCCTTTTTGCCCCTGCCTCCCCTTCTGTATTCCCTTTCCCTGGTGTCCACTTAAGTTTCAAACCTTCATTTGTGTGAGTTAAAATATATCAGTAATAAAGGTCCATTGTTTTATCATTACTGGCTTATTGGCTGGTCTGCTGCTTCTATAAAAAGGCCCCCAAGTCTCCTTAAATTGGCTGAAATGGACTGGAAAACAGATTAATCTCATTTCCCTTTTTTTATCATGTTACTTTCCTGGTAGATTGGGGAATGCCATAGATTAGTAGTTTCAAAGTTTGATATTGGAGTTCCTACAGGTCCCTGAGACCCTTTGAAAGGATCTACAAGTTCTAAAGTATTTTCGTAATAATACAAGGATGTTTAAATGTCAAATATGGCAACTATCAATAAGTACAAAATAAAAGCTCATTGTGGGGATGGTTCCTCAACAATTTTTAAGAATTTAAAGGGATCCTGAGACCAAATCTCCATGCTAGATATATCCATTCAATATCTCTTCCAACTCAGAGATTCTATAGCTTGGTGTTTTTCTCCAACTCTCCCCCTGTTGAAATCCTGGGGATTTCAAGAAATATTCTTCTACTTTCTTTTACAACCTGTCCTCAGAGTTAACCTTAACTATAGAGTTCGTGCAATCTATCATTTCCCTGTTTCCACTTCCCATTATGGAAGTCACCCTTTATCCCTCAGCATCACTTAAAATGTCCATCTCTCAGACTGTGATCCTAAATCCCCCTCTCCAACCCTAATATCTTATTCTCCTGCCCCTCCACGTCTTTACTCTTTTCATATATATTCTTTACCTTCACTGTGATCTTTACTCTTGGAATAAATAGGGCCAAAAGTTTAGCAAAGTATTCAAGTATTTAGCAAAGTCTTTCATGCTATCTCTGTGGAAATAAAGGAGGGAAAACAGGCACTTATTCAGCATCTACTATATGCCAGATGTTGTCCTAAATGGTTTGTCTCTTTTGTCGTAATCTCACATATTACCTCATTTGATCCTTACAAGAACCCTGGGAGGTAGGAACTTTCTATCTGTTATGACTCTTCAAGTCATTAGGACCCCTACCTTGTAATGGAGAACCATTGGCAGATAGCTTTTAATTAATTATATTAATATAGTTATAATTAATAATAAATAATAAACAAATAATAACTAAGTGACTTGCCCAGGGTCACATAGCTCATAAGTGTCCAAGATCAGATTTTAATTCAAATCTTTACTCAAGGCCCATTGCTCTATCCACTGTACCACCAGCTGCTTCTCAAAAGAAAAGTTACAGACTAAATAATGATATGGATCACATAGATTGGCTATCATTCTTTTTGTTTGCTTTAGGAAATCATATTTTATTTCTTTTGGTGAGCAAAAATCTGCCTGTTAATAACTTCCCACCCCCAACTCTATTGCAAGTAAAAACAAAAAAAGAAAACATATTACAAACATGTATAATCAGTTGAAACAAATTTCCATGTTGACCATGACTAAAAAATGTCTTGTTCTGTATTGTGACATCTTCACCTTGTCATTAGGAAGAGGGTAACACATTTCATTACAGTCCCTTGGAATTGTGGTTGGTGTTTACATTGATCAGAGATTCTAATTCTATCAACATTGTTAGCCCTTACAATGTTGTTGGCATTATATAAATTGGTCTTCTGGTTCTGTTCATTTCACTTTGCATCATTATATACAAATCTTCCCAGATTTCTCTGAAACTGATTTCCTTGTTTTGTTGTTCATTCATTCAGTCTCATCCAGTTCTGTTCATGTGGTTATCTTTGCAAGGATACTGGAATTGTTAGCCATTTCCTCCTCTAGTGGATTAAGGCAATCAGAGGTAAGTGACTTATCCAGGATCAGACAGCTAGTAAGTACCTGGAACCATATTTCAATTCAGGTCTTCCTAACTCCAAGCTTAGTGCTCTATCCACAAAGCCACCTAGTTGTCTCCCTCATTTATTGCAGCACAATAGTATTCTACTACATTTATATGCCATACTTCATTCATTCATTCCTCAATTTATGAGCACTCCCTCAGATTCCCAATCTTTTAAACCTCAAAATAGATATAACTATATTTGTACAACTTTAGAGTTTGCTTTGCTTAGATCTAACCCTTCTCTTAATCTACTTTCTCTTCTAATACCCCTTTCCTTCTCACCTTTTTCTAATATTTCCCTATTGAGTGAAATATATACTTTTTTTTTTGCCCTACTCTGTGGGAGTATGTGTATTCCTCTTTTTGACCAGTTCAGAAGAGTGAGGTTGGCATTCCAGCTGCTCTTTGCAAACTTCCCTACTAGTCTGTATAGATATGTACTTTCACACCTTGATTGTGAGATAATTTTCCCTAACTTTCCTTCCCTTTCCCTACTCTATTCTTCCTGTATTATCAAGATGTAATAGAACCACTCTTAAGCTTTGCCTAATAAAACTCCATCTATGAACCCTGTCAGAAGGAACATATATATTATCTCTTTCTATCAGAATATAGAATATCTTTATTTAGTTTGCTTAATTGTTTATTCATGTTATCTTTTTATGCTTCTCTTTACTCATGTTTGAATTTCAAAGTTTATATCTTGCTCTGGTCTTTTCATCAGGGATATTTGGAAGTTCTCTATTTTATTAAAGGGCTCTCTCTGCCCCACTCTCCCCCCAGAATTATGCTCAGTTTTGCTGAGTAAGTTATTCTTAGTTGCAATCCCATATCTTTTGCCTTTTGGAATATTACATTCCCTGTTTTTTGCTCCTTTAAAATGGTGGTTTCTTGCAATGATCCAGGACAATCCCAATGGACTTAAGGTCAAAGAATGCTATCTACATAGAGAGAAAGAACTGTGGAGGTAGAAATGTAGAAGGAAAACATTTGATTTTTCATTTGTTTATATGGGTATGTGATTTGAGTTTTTTGTTTTTAAAAGATTGTTAGAGTAATGAATAATATGGAAATAGGCATTGAATGATAGTACATGTATAACCAAGTGGAATTGCTTGTCAGCTCTTGGAGGAGGGGAGGGAATGAACATAAATCATATAAACATGGAAAAATAGTCTAAATTAATTAAAATAAGTAGATAACCAATAAAAACCACATCTTGATTTATTAGACAATACTTAAATAAAAAATTTAAAAAATAAAATGGTGGTCTTGCTAAATTGTGGGTGATTTTGACTGTGGTTTCTCAGTATTTGCATTCTTTCTTCCTGGCTGCTTGCAGCACTGTTATTTTTAAATCTGGAAACTTGCTTATGATGTTCCTGGTTCTTTTTAATTTGGGTTTTTGGGGCTTTTCTGAGTGACTGGTAGGTTCCTTTTACTTTCACTTTGTCATTTGGTTCTAAGGTATCTGGAAAATGTTCTTTTAAGATTCCTTGAAATATGTTGTCTTGGCTTTTTTTTTTTTTGGTCTTGGTATTCAGAAAGTCCAATGATACCTATTTTCCCCCCTTAATTTGTTCTTGAGGTCAGTTGTTTTTGTTATGACATATCTTACTTTTTCTTTTATTTTTTCAGCCTTTTGACTTTTAATATTTTATGTTGCCTCAAATTTTTAGGGAATTTGTTTTCTTAGACTACTCTTGATAGCTACTGTTAATTCTCTTTTCAATTCTCTCTTTCAATTCATTTCTTTTTTCATTATTTCCCTTAAGTATTCCCACTCTATTTATAAAAGCATTTACAAACACTTAAAAAAACCCCTTCTGGAGCAGTTAGGTGGCTCAGTGGATTGAAAACTAGTCCTAGAGACAGGTGTCCCTGGATTCAAATCTGACTCAGATACTTTCTAGATCTATGACCCTGTGTAAGTCATTTAACCCCTCCATTGCCTAACACATACCAACCTTCTGCCTTGGAATCCATACAAAGTATTGATGCTAAGATTGAAGGTAAGGATTTCTTTTAAAGAGAAAACCCTTTTACTTCATGTCAGGATTATGGTTGAGCTTGTACTCAAGCTGTGTTTTTCTCTGATGTTTTCCATAAAGATATTTTGGAGTCTTTTTTCTTTCTGGGTTTATCTTAAACTTCTCTACCTTCATAATAGCACTTTACGGTGGGGTTTTGCTTGTTTGTTTGTTTGCTCATTGTTCCAGCCTGATTCTTGAATTTGAACTTGATGTTAGGACTCATAATCTGTCACATTTCTGTAGGGAAGATCAAGGCCAGTCTCTGCTGTTTGTTCTGGGTTATTGAGTGCAAGGTTATTCAAGATCTTGGGGACAAGCGGGGAACCTGCAGCTTCCAGTTCTTCCAAAGTGATCTGATTGGGGCAGAGTCTTACAATGAGGACAATTTACTGTATCACATAGAGGTATCACACAGTTTACTGCCTGCATGGTCTAAGCTCAAGTTCCTCACCTGGGGTTTGACCTGAGTAGCAATACACTGTTGCTCAACTTTGCTCCTATCAGTCTTCTAGAAGGCTCTTTTGATTTCTAGTAGAAGGACCTTGGGCTCCCCTTTGTTCTGGAATTCCTTTCTTGATTATTTCTCTATAGACTGGACTAGATCCTGGAACTGAGACCTAGCTCTGCTCCTCTGGTCTAAGCCACACCACTACTCTTTCCCTGGTACATTGCCCAGGGCCTCTGGAATTGAAAAAGCCACCTATTTGGGGTAAGTTCCTTGAATTTCAAATGCTCTTTTATTTCAACTGTCTTGGGAATCCATTCCTCAATAGCCTAAAAACTGTGTCACCCAAAGCATAGGTTTTTCTCTGTGTATATTTTCTTGTTGTAATACAACTGCTCTTACCATGTGGATTATTTTTGATGCCATTTTATGGCATCATAAATGGGAGAGGTACCACAATATTGGAAAAAGGCCAATGTTAGGCTGTTTTTCAAAAAATGAAAAAGGGAAGAGAACAGTGTCTGTATATAATAGGTCAGCGAACTTGACTTTGATTCGTTGGAAAATTCTAGAAAAACATTTAGTGGACATGATAAAGATGAAGATCTGGGAAAAGTCAGTAAAAATATTTGCTAGATTCTTCCTACATGCCCCCAGGCACTGGATTAAGCCCCAAGGATACCAAGAAAGCAAAAAAAAGTGTTCCTTTGCTCAAGGAACTCACAATCTAATGGGGGAGACCATGTGTACCCAACTATGTATAAACATGCTTATAGAATGGATAAATTTGGAATAGTAGAGAGAAAAGGCACTAGAGTTAAGTGGGATAGGAAGAGGTTTCCTGTAGAAGATAGGAATTTAGCTGACTGGGTCTTGAAGGAAGTGAGGTAACCATTAGACATAAGTATGGAAGGAGAACATTCTCTGCACTGGGACTGCCATTGAAAATATCTGGCATTGGGGATAGCTAGGAGGCTCAGTGGATTTAGAATCAATTCAAATCCTAGCTGTGTGACCCTGGGTAAGTCACTTAACTCTCTTTGTCTAGCCCTTTCCACTCTGCTTTGGAACCAATATTTAGTACCAATTCCAAGACAGAAGGTAAGGGTTTAAAAAAAAAAAGAAAAAATCTGACTTGGGAGGTAGAGTGTCTTGTTTGAAGAAGAGTAAGGAGGCTCAGTGTCTGTCTCTGGATTACAGAGTGCATTTTGGGGAGGGGAAGATTTGGGGAGCAGGCTCTTCCACCTTTAAATGAAAATGTATATGAGGCAGATTATAGGGAGCTTTGAATACCAAATGGAGGAATTGCTATTTGATCCTGGATTATTGAATAGGAGGGTGACATGATCAAATCTGTGTTTTAGGAAGATCCTTTTGCCAGCTGAGAGGAGGTTGGACTAGAGTAAGGAGAGCCTTGAGGTAGGCAGACCAACCACCTGGTTAGTGCAATAGTCTAGGTATCAAGAGACGGAGATATAGCAGTCGGAGAGTTAAAAGGAGACAGAGGTGAAATAAGTATCATAAATATTTAGAGAAGTCCTGGTGAGGATAAAAAATAGTTTTAGGGTTATTCCCTAAATGACAGGCCAGAGGGAAAGATAGAGAATATTTAGGAGGAAAGGCAGGTCAATAGTTTCAAATTCCATAGAGGGGGAAAAAATGAACACCTAGAAAACCTCATCAAATTTGGCATTGAAGAGAACATTGGAAATTGGAGGGAGCTGTTTCAGGAATGAGGATAGAAGTAAGATTTCTTTTCTTTTTTATTTTTTTTAACAAGCATTGATCTTTCCTTCCCACTTTACTCCAATTTAAAAGAAAAACAAAATCCTAGCGATAAATATGCTTAGTCAAACAAAATAAGCTATTATATTGGCAATGTATAGAAGTGTGTTTCAAATCTGCTTTCAGGTACTTCCTAACTGTGTGACCCTGAACAAGTCACTTCACCCCAGTTGCCTAGCCCTTGCTGCTCTTCTGTCTTAAAACTGATACTAAGATAGAAGGTAAGGATTTTTTAAAATGTGTGTTTCATTCTCTACATGGAGTCCACTACTTTTTTTTTTCAGTAAATGAATCCTTCAGTTCTCTAGAATCATGGCTGATTGTTACATTGGTTAGAGTTTTCAATAAAAATTAATTTTCTTTACAATGTTGTTGTTATCATATAAATTATTCTCCGGATACTACTTACTTCACTCTGCCAGGTTTTTTAGAACTAATTCTTTTTACTATAACCTACTTGTTTAGCCATTCTCCAATTGATGGGTGTACCCTTAGTTTCCAGTTCTTTGCCACTGTAAATTCTTATATATATATATATATATATATATATATATATATATGTGTTTCCTTTTCCTTTGAAAGGGTTGACAAATGAAGAAGAATAGAGAAAGTTGGAGGCAATGAGTCTGGGTAGCTTTTTCTAGGAAGAGAGCTATAGGATAATGGCCTGAGGAGATATTAGAGTTTTATGATTTATTTATGAATGGGGAAGGACATATTAGTAGGAAAAGAACAAATAGAATGAAGATTGGAGTGGATCATTTATGAGGGTAATGAGAGGAAATGGAATTAACAGCATGTGTTGAGGTGCTGGCTTTGACAAAGAGAAGAGCCACCTCTTTAGCTGTGACTTGAATGAAGAAAAAGAGAAAGGAGAATGATGTCAACAAGCACACAGGGGAGAGGTGTTGTGGGAGGAAGAAGAAAATAGTTTGGAGTAGCCTCTATGAGGACTGGGATCAATTAGAGAAGATCAAAAGAAAGTAATGAGGGTCTAATTGAGATTAGATAACAGAAATTTGTAGTGGTCCCTATCCACTCTGTTGTCTGACTTCTTCCATCTCTATTCAGTAGCACATGCGTAGGGGAAAATGAAGCATATGGTGGGAACAATTCAGGATGGGGTTTTACAAAGCAGGAGCAGTGACAGCATAAAGGGGAAAGTGACTTAGGAGTAGAGAAAATAATACACTTAAATTTAATTATAGAGTTGAGGCTGAAAAAAGAGAAAATTGAAGTCAGAGAAGGGATGATGATCTGAGAAAGTATGGAGAGGCTGGAGGTCCTGGAGATGTTGAAAAATAGACTTATAAAAATAAGCCATTGGGAGAGAGAAGAGGTTTTAATCAAATAAGTAAATTTCAGTGTTTTTTTTTTTATAACATGGGAGCAAAATCTAGTAAGTGACAGTGATATCAAGGGTATGGCCATCTGTGTGCACATGGAATGGAGGAGTAGATGATGAGAGTTTAAAAGACTAAAGACCACTTTGGGAGGTTAATAATGTTTAGGGAAACATCAACTTGTATATTGAGGTCTTCTACAAAACAGAAAGTAGTTATAGTAGTGACAAAGACTTTAAGGTGGCTATTGAACTCCTTGAGAAAGTAGGATGACTTGGCAGGGTAAGCAAATATCAACTACTGAGCTCTTGATTGGGAAATAAATTTGGATAACATGAATTTGAAAGCAGTAGAGATTTCTGAATGATGGTGGCAGATGAAAAAGCTAGATGTAGAAGAACTGTAAACAAAAGTACCAAAAAACTTTGATGCAGGAATATGATTAGAATATTACTATATCATAAGAAATGGAGAGTTCAGAGAAGCCTGGGAAGACTTCTAGGAAGTGATGGATGGGAAAGTAATCAGAACTAGAAAAGTAATAAACATGACTCCAACAATGTAGATGGAGATTAGCATAAGAGGAAACTGAATTCTATAATTATCATAACCAAGCTTGGCCTTAGAAAGGAGATGAGAACATTTACTTATATAACTTCAAAGACTGTGGACTTAGAACATCTTATATAGCATTGGATTTAGGTATTTGAATGTATTTTAACGAATTTTGTGTTACAAGGTATTCCTTTCTGGGGAGATTTATATTCAGAAATGAGATGTGAAAGGATATTTGTAGACATTTTAAAAGTAAAAAATTGGGTTTTACAAACAGAAATGTAACGTGTTTCATTAACTAGTTTAATTTAAAGAGATATGGAAGGTTGAGATGAATGTAACATCATGATTAAAGAAATGAAAATGCTGGAAGAAAAATAAAAATCTTACTTATAATAAAAAATATGAATTACCTGAATTTTCCTTTCAAAATAAAGAGCTCCAAAAGCCTCAAGAAAGAAGACGGATAATTTAATAAAACATTTAGTGCCAAAATATTTAGCTTAATTAAAGATTTTTAAATTTATCTAATGCATGTATGTGTGTGTTAACCAATTTAATTTTAATTCAAGTCCAACAAAAGTAGCAGTTCCAGTAATAATATTTGATGAAGCGAAATTCACATTAGACATCTGTCCCATCTTCCCTACACCATCTCCTCCTCTTCCTCTTCTTCTTGGACCCTTGACGAACCAGTTTGACTCTACAGTATTCTCCTGAGTTCCTAAGCCCCTTATCATATCTCTAATTGTAGCTTTTTAAGTCTCAAGTTTGGGATACTACTACCACCTGCAGCCCTCACTGTTGCACATGTTGCTGAATGAAGGTGAAGAAAATTGCATAAACTTTCTGATTGGATCCATTACAAATTTATTACACAACCTCAAATATATCATCCCTACTTAGAGACAGTAATTTTATATGTTATCAACTCAGTGTCCCACTCTCTGCAGTGGTTCCTCTAAACCTTTTCATACCTCCTCAAATTTCACATTGCTCCTCTCCTCCTTTTCCTTGTCAACTAAAAACCTTGTCTCGTTTTGTATAAGAAAATGAGACCATTTGCCACGAGTTCCCTTTTCTTCCCTCTTACATCTCATATCATCCAGATGGCTTCTACCACTCTTCACCCTGGTCTCATATGATAAAGTGGCCTTACTTTCTACCAAAGCTAACCTCTTTACCTGCACAAGTGAACCCCATGGTCTTCCATCTCTTCCAGCAGATTGCCTTCTCCATATCTTGTTTCTTTCACTTATTTTCAATTTCTCCCTGCCTACTGGATTCATTTCTTACTGCCAACAAACATGCCTATGCCCTCTCCATTCTCAAAAAAAAACAACAACCCTAACTTGATCCTTCCATCCCTGCACATTATATCTCTTGTGCTCTTTGTGACTAAACTCCTTGGAAAGTCCTTCTTCAATAGGGGCATCCCCTTTCTTTCTGCACACTCTCTTCCTAATTCTCTATAATATAGCTTCTCACCATATCATTCCACTGAAACTGCATTGTCCAATGTGATGAATGATATCTTTGTTGCCAGATCCAATGGCAGTTTCTTAATTCTCATTCTCCTTTTTGTAGCCTTTGACACTATTGCTCACTTTTCTCCTAGGTTTTCAGGATACCACTTCTCTTCTGGTTCTCCTCCTACCTATTTTACCTTTGTTTCCTTTGCTGGATCCTCCTGCAGCTCACACTTTCTGTTCATAGGGGTCCCACAGAGTTCTGCCCTGGACCCGTTTCTCTTTGACCTCTATACTACTTCAAGGCTGATCTCATCAGCTCTGATGGATATTATTACTAATCTCTGTGCTAATGGTTCTAAAATCTACCTATCTTGTCCTTATCTCTCTGCTGACCTCTGAACTTGCATATCCAATTTCCTTTCAAACATCTTAAACTGGATGTCCTGTAGACATATTAAATTCAAAATGTACATTACTGGACTCCTTATCTTTCCCCCTAAACTCTCTCCCCCATGTCCTCTATTATTGTCAATGGCAACATGAATGCTCCTAGTGTCTCAGAATCATAACCTATGTGTTATCTTCAACTTCTCACTGCTTCTTATTCCCCACATCCTATCTGAAGGCAAAGCCTGTCAAATATACCTTTGAAATGTCTCTTCGACATCCCTCCTTCTCTCTTCTTGTACTGCCAGCACCCTGATGTAGGTCCTCATCACTTCTTACTTGTACTAAAATTGAAGTAGCTTGCTGATAAGTCTCCCAGCTTCAAGTCTTTTCCCACTCCAAAGCCTCCTCTATTCAGCCACTGAGATGATTTTCCTAAGAATCTGACCATGTCACTTACTCAATAAACTTCACCTGTTTGCCCCAGGATCAAAAAACAAAATCCTGCTTGTTATTCAAAGCTCTTCATAACCTTTCTCCTCCAACCCCCCACCTTTCCAGTCTTATACTTTACTCCTTGATACATACCTTTCAATCCATTGACACTGGCCTCCTTACTATTACATGAAAAAGACATTCCATCTCTTGTCTATGAACATTCTTCTCTGGCTGTCTCCTATACCTCAAATGTGCTCTCTCCTCATATCCATCTAATTGTTTGCCTTACTTCTTTCAAGTGCCAACTAAAATCACTTCTTCAAGAAGCCTTCCTCAATCCCTCTGGCTTCTAGTGCCTTCTCCCTTAAAATAACAATGAATTAATTTTTTTTAAAATTAAATGTCAATGCAATTTTTAATCTCGTTTTCTGACATTTTGCAAACCATATTTTCTCTCTCCTTTCTATTCTTCCCTCCCTCCCTCCCCAAGAAGGCAGGTAATCTGATAGAGGTTGTACATATATTATCATAGAATACATATTTCCATATTTGCTATGTTGTGACACAAGACATATTGCTTACACTAGAGAAATATTCATGTAAAGAATGGTATGTTTCAATCTGCATTCGGACTGTTATCTGTTCCTTCTATGGTGGCGAATAGCCTTTTTTGTCTTGAGTCCCTTAGAGTCATCCTGGATCCTTGCCTTGTTGATAATAGCTAAATCATTTATACTTGATCATCATAAATTATTGTTGTTACTGTGTGCCTTCTCTCTTTTAATTACTTCTTATGTATCTTGTGCATGGCTTATTTGTAAATATTTGTTTGCTTGTTATCTCCCCAATTAGATTGTGAGCTCTTAAGTGCAGGGACTGCCTTTTGGCTCTTTTTTGTTTCCTCAGTGCTTACACAGTACCTGGCATAATTAATAAATGCTTGTTCACTTCCTGACTTACACAAATGAAAGGGAGAGATAAGGGTACTATGTGTTAGTGAAAGTAGCAGCAAAAGAAATGACAGTAGAAAAAATAAATTTATGCAAAACTCCAAGTTATATACCTCAAAAATTTCAACACTTAAATTCATAGAAGACAGGCTAACAGCAGTACAAGTAGACAAAAATATGCTAGTAGGGCACTTCAAAATTCCATTATCAGAATAAAATAAGTCAAATAAAAAGACTGTCAGGGAAAAAGTCAGAGATCTAACCTGCTTACTTTAGAAGCTAGGACTAATAGCTACATGGCAAGGAACTGAACAAGATAACCAGGGAGTACATATTGTTTTCAAGTACTCATGGGATATTCACAGAAATTGACTATGCACTAAGTTGTGGAAAACCCCTACATAAATGCAAAAGGCATATAAACTATATAAACTATATTTGATACCACAATATAATACAATTAGAATTAAATAACAATAACAGGCACAGAAGTAATAAAACCACAGAGAATTGGAAAACTATTAAGCAATAATTTGGTTAAATAAGAATTCAAAAAAGTGATAATAGAATTTCTAAAAGACAATGATAACAATAACATTGTATTTCAGATTCTAGGGGATGCAGCCAAAGAGTTCATTGAGACAATTTATATTAATCAGTACTTACATTAGTAAGAGTGAAAAAGAGGAAGATAAATGAATTAATTTCCACCTAAAAACACACAAAAAGAATAAAAGAATAATCCAAGGTTTTTTTTAAATGATTGTAAAGTCAAGGGAAATAGAATAGAAAATCAAAAAGCAACTGAATTAACAAATAAAAGCAGGCAGTCACTAAAAAATCTATAAATTTGCCAAACCATTAGCAAAAACCAAAAGAAAGAGAATTCAGGTAATCAAAATTTAAATGAAAAAGACAATGGCAAACACAACATAAATTAAGAATATTATTAGAAACATTATAGCTATATTCTGAGGAATTAGAATAAAGGAAATCAGTTATTCCCTACAAATATCTGCTACCAAAACCAACGTAACTGGCATAGTAACAGTTTAAAGGGAACAGTCTTGGGGGAAGAAATAAAGCAAGTCAAGTCATTAGAGAATTAATTTGCCAAAACCCAACCTCCAAAACCAAAACAGCAC
This sequence comes from Monodelphis domestica, assembly GCF_027887165.1. NCBI lineage: Eukaryota > Metazoa > Chordata > Mammalia > Didelphimorphia > Didelphidae > Monodelphis > Monodelphis domestica. The sequence goes on from NC_077227.1 coordinate 710,506,523, forward strand.
TTGGCCTAGACTGATTCACAAATAAATTATTTTAAATCCTCTAAGAATATATAATCCTTATAAAGAATCTGTGATTTTGTCAGTGTGGGTAATGCCTTCTACCAAACATATCACAACCAATCCATGACTTAGTAAATTTATCCTAGAGCGTTACTTGAACTACATAGAGGTCAAATATTTTCCCAGGGACACACAGCTAATACTATATATGCCAGAGACAAGATTTGAATCCTTGTGTTTGTGATTTCAACCTCCACAATTTGTATCTTCATATGTATCTTCATAATTATGATTCATAAATATAGAGAAATATAGAACACTACTTTAATGAAGCAAATATTGTATTGATTTAAAACAGCAAAAATGATATTACAAAAGAAATGTTAATTAATTCCCTTAATTGATAGAGATACCAAATGTTAACTTAAACTATTAGCCATAAAAAAGCAGCAATTCATTTGAAGAAAAACATTCATCATTACCCAGAAAGGTTTCTATTAGGTATATATAGTAGTCTCTTGGTGATCAAGAATGACTATTGTCTTTGTGCAGTTTCATCTACAGTGTACCCTCATGTGGCTTTGGAGTCCAAAGGCTGAGGTGCAAATTTTGTGGCACATGGGTCATGGGTATGTTAGACTCATTCAACATAAAAAAAACAATCAACATAATAAAACACTGAGTTAGAAACTGGGCTTTTCTACTTCCTCATGACTTTGGGCAAGTCATTAAATTTTCTAGACCTCAGTTTCCCCATATGTAAAAAGAGAAGATTCAATTAGATATTTATTATACCTTTATATTATACTATATATCTAAACACATGCTGACACATATACTCAATCAAAATATCCCTCAATAGATGCAGAAAAATCTTCAATAAAATATAACACACATTGATGTTAAAATTTAAAAGACTCATATGGAAGAGTGACTGGCATGTTTTACTTGGTTCTGGGGTTGGGAACTAGAAATAAATGGGAGGAAGAAATTGTCAAAAGACAAATTTAGTCTTTACCAAAAGGAAAATTAGAATTATCCACAAGAGGAAAGGGACGTCTCAAAAGGTAATGATTACTCAAGATTGGACCCTTGTCAAGAATATTCTAGAGGTAATTCTTGTTCATAGAGGAGTTGAACTAGGACTTTTGAGGTCCCTTGGAGCGCTAAGATTTTGCAGTTCTATCAATGTCTACCTTACCCATCTGCTAGAAATCTGCTTTTCAATGTTTCTTCCATTTGCTTCCATTTCTAGACTGCTGGATTTTGAATGTAAGCAAACAGCATGCATTTGTTTACATTCACAGTGAGATGTCTCTCATGAAGTAGGGAAATAGTTTGACTAATCTTTACTTTGAATCAAGCCTAGCTTTATTCCTTGTGCAGAGACTCAAATACTCACTGTTTGTGACCTTGTAATAGCTGATCGAATCTACTCACTCATATTCCTACATTATCTATTTCCTTTGGTCCTTTATGTGGCAAATGACTATTTTTATTTCCTTACCACATTAGTTGTGTCTGCGAAGGAAAGCTGCCCCAGGTAGAACTGTACCCAACTTCCTGACAATATGTGACTCCTGTCTTTGTACTGTCCCCATTAGGCAAACACTAACAGGAGAATGACGACTAGTTGAGCTTGATTGAAGGACAGTGCGTAGGGCCATTCCCAGGGAATGTGGTTACCCCTTAAATCCAAGGCATCTCCTTTCCTCCAAATCCCTCTGAATTCTCTGTAATGCTACACCCGTCACAGGAATTAATGCGAACCAAGATACCATTCTAACACTAAAGCATGCTCTTTTCAAATACTATTGCATGCAATTGCTAAATGTCCACTGGATTTAGCCTCAAGAAGAATCATATGGGTAGTTTTTAGTGGGAACTTGGTCCCAATGCAGCAGGAGTATTTTTGAAAATTGCAGATGGTTGTCCATTGCTAATTATCAACCACCATGAAAAATTCTCTTTAGCAAAGTAAGTCATTAAATATAGTATATCTCATTTTCTCCTATAGTAGTAATGGGATATGTGTGTGTACATTCATCCATCCATATCCATATATGTTTATATCTATATTTCTATACCTCCTTAATTCCCCCGTTGCCCCTCTATTACCTCCATGAAAATCACAAAGAATAGACAATAAACTTAGTTGTTGTGAACATTTGGATTTTTAGTACTAATATGAGAGAAAAAACATAACATTTAAATAAAAATAATGCATAACTATTTATCCTCACCAAATATTCTTCCCCATAGAGGATGCAAGCTGTCTCTTTAATAATGCAAAGGAGTAGTAAATTTCAAGCTGAGGATGGGCAATAACAAGGAGAGTTATTTCCACAATGCCCTAATGTCAGTGGAGTGGCTTAGGAGCACACCTTATTAGTTCTAACAGGCTGGTTAGCATTGGGTCACCTCTGTGCCTCCATCTCCCCTCAGCAGGGTCACTTATTTCCTGGCTGTATTTGGGAGGAAAGAAGTGAGGGGGAGGGGAGGAAATATATTTAGAGCTTCTCTCATCTCACCAGTATTTTTAGAGCTGTTTAATTTTATTTGTTGTGCAATCCTCATAGTCTCATCATTCATCTCTCCCTCTTCTTTCTGTCTTCTCTCTCTCTCTCTCTCTCTCTCTCTCTCTCTCTCTCTCTCTCTCTCTCTCTCTCTCTCTCCCTCTCTCTCCTTTAGCATTCTCTTTCTTTCCCTCCCTCCCTCCTTACCTAGTATGTCTTTGTGGTCTGCATAAATTCTGTGTTGCATAAACCCCTCCCTTGTGCCAAACCATGTCACTGGGGTTTCTCATCAGTAATTCTTTTTAATAGAGAAACCTTCTAAATTAACTCTGGTTTATAAAATCTGTATGTATGTGGGGGCAAGTATTTATCGGAATTAAAAATATTAAATAGAAGGGGAGCCCAATATAGCCAAGCTCCCAATTTAGCTAGATAGCCAAAAGCAATAGAAGAAAAGAAATCTGCATTTAAACATACATACCTTACACAGTCTTCAAGAGAGTTGGGATCTTCTCATTTGTTTGTTTTGAATACAGGAAAGTAATAGAACTGTGCTTTATGCCTAGAAATTTATTTTTATTTTTATTTTTAAAAGAAAAGGAAATATTTATCAACTGTCTTAAGAAAATGTATATCTGTGCTGTGCATTTTTTTTCTGTCATAGCTACAAACATCAACCCCTTCTCTTTCCCCATCCCCCATCTCCCATCCAAAAATGAATGCAAAGAAATACTATTAGGCTGTCTGGTTATGTATTTTTTATGAGGCCATACAAGACACTGCCTGACCCCTTGCAGCTCATGTTATAACCACACTGAAGACGCTTTTCATTTGGGTTTTGCTTTTCAGCCTGGATGACCTCTATTAAATAAAAAAAAGGGGGGGGAGGCCTAATATGTGACCCATGGGACTAGTCGCTTCAAGAATTACATTTAATTCATATGATAATATTGAAATATAATGTTCCTGTGTCTAATGTTTTGGATATTTTTCTCCTTTCTCTTTCTTTCAGAACTCATTGATGAGTGGTGTCATAAATGTTTTTCATCATTTTGGGGTAGAGAGCTGTAACTCATGTTTTGTGGTTAGATCCTTAAAATTAACTTCCCCTCTCCCCTTGCTCTCCCTCCCCCAACTCTGGAAGACTGGACATGAATATAAAACATCTCTTTTCATCCTGTCTCTCAGAGAGACAGACATATACACAGACAGACATACAAAAATCATTTTTCTAAAAAGAAACCTGCCAAGAGTTCTGCTTTGAATCAAAGCATCATTTTAATTTTTATTAGTTATTTAACTCATTCTTAACTCCTAACTCCTCCTCCCCCAACTTCTCTATTAGTGGCAAGGGTGACATTTTTTTAACTCCTTCCTTCCTTCTCAGCAAAGTCGGTTGTGCCTCCATCACTGCATGAATACTAATATTGGGTATGTTGCCATTTCGCTAATATCGTGCATATTTTGAGTCCATAAGCATGGTGTAGGGTCTGAGTTCTGTAATACATACCTCTAGGAAAGTAGGGGGTTGTTAATGGTGTAGGAGGATTGTCTCCTCACTTTTCATGCCCTTTAAAAGGGGGTTTATACCTTAGCATAAAATTGATTAGGATTGTGAGTCTCACCTCTCTCTTTTTAAAAACCTATTTGCAAAAAATATCACTGTTTCGAAATCCTGCCCATGCAATTTCTTCTGAAGTTTCTCAGCTTGAGACGTGTCTTCTGGGCTCCTAGAAATGAATGCCTTCAGAAATGGAATTAAATCCTCTGAGTGGTTTGGGATCAGCTTTATTTTGAAGGCATTTCAACTCCCTTAATTTAAAGCGCTGATGGCTGATTTCTTTAAAGCAGCTACTTACTGCACACGGAACACGGCATGTTTCCCACCAGTCTCGACTACAAGAGCTTTAAGTGGGCGGAACTAGTTTGTTTGAGTATCAGGCAGGTTGCTCTGATGGACAGTAACATCGCACAGGAGCTAATAAAGCCTACCAGGTAAATATGATGTGGTGTGAGGGCTAGAAAATGAGATGCATTTGAAAACAATTGCCCTGTGTGCTTTGTAGGAACCAATCTGATCCTATAGAAGGAATAGAGAGAGCTGCTATTGTCAGTTGCATCCATTTTTATCCTTGTTATCGCATGGTTTTTCTCCCCCTCTATTTTGTTGTTGTTGTTATTATAAAGTAAAAGCCAGAACATTTTTCAGGCATGTTTTACATATTTCCCCAGCTCAAAAGTGCTGATGAAAACTGATCAAAGGCAAGAGATTCATTGCACTCACTGGATGAAACCATATCCTGAACCCGTTCCTTAGTGTTCAGGTATTGCCATAAATATTCGGCAGGTAACTGCACCCCCCCCTTCCCCCCAGCTGTTTGGTCCCCTCTGCAATCTTGGGGCAGCAAAGTGGATTAGAGATGGAGTTTTCACTCAGGCTCATAATTTTCTTGCATTTGTTTCCATCACTGTCTTAACCTCACTGACATTTTAACTACTGGTGAAAATGTACATGTTTGTGCATATGTATGTTCCATTGGGTATAGTGTCTCAATTAGTCATTTTATGTGAGAGAGGTTTTCAAAAATAGAGGCTTTGGGCTCTCCTTTGTAAAGCATTAAGCTGTGACCCACCCCTCCTCTTTTCCCTCCCCTGTAGCCCTAGACTTCATGATGCCTTGACTGCTAGCTTAACATGGAGTTGTCTTTTTTATTTTTTTTTATAAACCCAGTCACAACACAGAAAGAGGAGGAGGAAGAGAGAGAGAGAGAGAGAGAGAGAGAGAGAGAGAGAGAGAGAGAGAGAGAGAGAGAGAGAGAGAGAGAACTAAAAACCCTGAAGGATGGTTCTCAAAAATTCTAAAGGAACCACAGGGAATTCCTTTTAAAAGCAACAGAAAGCAAGCTAGCTGAGGTAAGACAGATTTAGCTCACCCTTTCTTCTCTCTCTCTCTCTCTCTCTCTCTCTCTCTCTCTCTCTCTCTCTCTCTCTCTCTCTCTCTCTCTCTCTCTCTCTCTCCTTCTTCTCTCCATCTCTCTCTCTCTCCTCTCTCCCTCTCTCTCCTCTCTCTCTCTCTTTTGCTCCTATTGCTGTTTCTTTATTGAACGGGGGAGGGTTGGTGGGTGGGGAAGACACCTAACTTCTTCCCTGCTTAAGCAATCTGAGAATGGAACTCATGTGAATATGCAAATAGGACTGCCTGGTCTCTGCGTTGCTGACACGTGTACGTGTTGTACCCTTCTCCCCACCTCCCTGTCTTAGCGTCTGATCTTCAACAGATTGCCGTTGTTTCTTGTGATCACCAGCACTGCGTGCTAGAAAGAGAAATGGGGGGGGGGGAGGATTGGAGGGAGTGTTGTGGGGCTGGAAGGCATGAAATCATGACATGATTGCTGTGACTTTTTTATATTAATGTGTGGCTTTTTTTTCTAGCTCATTTGCATGTCAAAGTGGCGGAGGTGTGAGGGCAGAGATTAGTATGGAGATGACATAATGATGCAATGAATTAAATGTGATCACTTCTGTGAACAGGGGGTGGGGTGGGGGGAAAGCTGGGAGGGAGTGGGGGCAGAGAAGAAGGGAGGGAGAGAAGAGGGAGGGAGAGGGGGAAAGAAAGAGGCTTCTGATTTTCACCACACGGTTGATTGATGTCACCGGCTAACAGAATGCATCTTTTTATTGTGGTGGCGATGATGATGATGGTGATGATGATGATTGCAATGATTACACTTATCATTAGTGTGAAATTTGAATTTTAAGTGGTCAGTGCTGGAAACTCAGCGTGTACGGATGTGCTTGGTATATAAATGTAAACCCTCGAGTGTGAAATTAAACTGCCATGTATTTGTTTTTGTTTTATCATTATTATTATTTTTAAAACCCAGTAGCATAGCTATAGGATCCAGCGAATTATTAATTGATGATCCACAGTGGACTGAGTTACAAAGGGTCTCGATTCAGTTTCAGTCAGTTGCATTCTGAGCATGAAGAAATGGGGGGGGGGGTTTGGGGGGGAGAGGGACGCCGAGGTGGTAGATGCAAAGAGAACACATTCCTTATTGCAAAAATCTTTCTTGGGGCAGGAGTATCATCAGAGCAGGAAGGGTTTCAGCAATTTACAATAAGTAAAATTTCATTTCTCTCTTTTTTTCCGTTCGAGTTTTACCCGTATTTAATAACAAAACAAAACCATGCTGGTTGCTGAACAAAGCCAATTCTGAAACGGTGAGGTACAAGTCTGGGGAGGAGGAAAAACCTAGAATTTTCTGTAGGACTTCCTGGCTTTTTTATCCCCAGCACCTGCAACTATACACAGGGTAATTGGAGGAGGGGAAGCTTTTCCAAATAATTAAAAGAAGGAAAAGAACACAAAAAAGCATGATAATTTTAGATTTCATGGCCTCCCCCCCCCCCTTTTCTATCATGGAATTAAAATTCATTCTGTTTCCCCAGGAAGTTTTCCTCTGGTTAGTCTTGTCTGCTGATTCTTTATAAGGATTGACTTTCTACAGTATGGTGCAATCAGTATAGAAATTTAGGATAGAGTGTAATGTGGGCAATAACCCTGATGATATAAATGACCACTCAAGATCCACAGAACATCACTAACGTTAATTTATTGAAAAAGAAAATCCAAACCAACTCCATTAGATTTTCCCTGTTATTGTTAAGGACTTTAAATGGATTTCCTAATTGAATAATTTTATTCACAAGAATGATACACAAATGGAAAAACAAGACCTAACCCTTTGGTGGAGAGGGGGAAAGAGAAGTAGAAGGAGGCAGCTCAAAGGAAAAGTGGGATGCCCAGTTAACTATCTGCATAGAAATTGCATGTTTTATACTACTTTTGTCCCCACAACCAACCATATAAACAAATATATACACACAGTAGAAAGCATAAAAGGCTTTTGTAGAAGCAAGCTAGTAGGGAAAGGGTGTTTTAAGCCTATTTAAGAACAATGTAATGGATAAATCCACCTTGACTCAGTTCTGCGATTTTGAAAACAAGGTCTGTCTTCTTAGCTCCCTTTCTTATCTCTGATGGTTAAAATTATACCCTCTCATTAGTCTTTCTGAGGAGCAACTTTAAAAATAGCTTAATTTATGGGTTGTTTTTTTTTTCTCTCGTTGCCCATGAATTCTGAATTTCACATCATTGGAGTCCAGGACCCTGGACCAGAACTGTGTTGAGCCTCATTTTCTCTTTCTCATTCTTGAGAAAAGTGCAGATACAGGTGTGTGTAAGGAAGAGAGGGGGTGGTGGTGGGAAGATGCTTTTGCCACTGTGTGTGCAATAAACATTTGTTTCAGCTTGGTTCATGGGAAAGTCTGCCCAAATCTGGTGACTGACCAGAACTCATCTTGTAGTCCAGGGGTTCTTAACTGGAAGGTCTCAGACTCCTGGATTTTAAGGAATCTAAAATGAACTTGGATGGGGGGGGAAGTATATATATATATATATATATATATATATATATATATATATATATATATATATATATAGTTTGGCTTTCTCTGAAATCCTGCATAATATATTTTATGCATTTTAAAAACATGATTGTGAGAAGAGCTTCCTAGCCTACAATCCTAGGAGTCCCCACAAAAATGGTTCCCTGAGCTAGCTATAAAAGCAGCCTGCTTTCTACACACTTCTCCACAACAGAAGGAACTCATGTCTTCTTTGAGAACTCCTTCCATGTCAGAGAAAACTTGGGTAGCCCTGGGTCTGGAGCAGCCCTTAGATTATAGAAAGGAACACCTGTATCCTTGTTACTTTTCTGGGCACCCAAAGTTCTCTGCTTGTATGTAACCTATTTCTCCGCTCTGCCTCAGTCTTCTGTGCCAATAAAGAAGAAAGGCAGGGATAAGGATTGTTCCTATTGATCTGCCCAAGGGGATCATTAGGCATCAGTATCAATCTACAATTCAGTGGGCCTGTGTTACTTGCTTGGGCAGTCATTGCCAATTTGTTCCTATTAGATTGCCCAGCCCGGAGGTGTTTGATGAGCAGATTGGGTCTTTATCTCAGCAATAGAGTGCATGCAGACTTGCAGATAGACAGCAGAGGTTTAAGGGATTTTGGGGGTGGGGGTGGGAGAGAGAATAGGGAGGGGTCAGTGTGCTTGTCTGGCTGAAATCTGTCTGCAAATTAACTGACCTTCCAAGGGGTATTCTCTGACTGAAATCTGCCTTTAGTTAAATTCAGCTCAGCACATTACTGTATTAAGGAAGCAAGGAGGAGAAGGGAGACAGACATTGCAAGGTACCTACTGGATTCTCTCCTCCCACCCCCTTTGCCTGTAAAGCTTCATAAGAAAACACACACACACACACACACACACACACACACACACACACGAACAACAAAACCTATTCTCAAGGCTTCTTTTGTTATCTTTTTCAGGTCAGGAATCAGAACAATTGAAACGTAAACAATTTTTCTTTCACTCTCCCAGCTCTCTTGTAACAGAAATAAATGTATTTACTTACTGTTGAGTAGGTGACATTTTCAGCTGGTGTTTTCTCTGTGGTTCAATTAGATCAAGTTAAAAGTTAAAACTTCAGATAATTTTGTTTGGGAATGGAGTCTTACATTTTATCAGCCTCCCTATATCCCCCCCCCCCCAATCCCAATTGAAGTTGAAATGAAAAGGTGTCCTTCCCCTATCCTTTTTCTTTGAAAAAGAATAATTATTATAATTATAATCATAATAGTTAACGATTTTTATCTGTATATTTTTCTTTTAAGAAAAAAACAACAACCAAGTAACTATTGGTCAAACTATTGGTTTCCTTCCTCTGCATGTTGACTTAAAATAACAAAAATTTTAGTTCATTCAAAGTAGGAAGAGTTGAAATTGTAATGAATGAATAGGTACAATTCATGTCTGTATTACTGTGATGATCAGGGTATCTCCTCTTCATTATTTTGTGAAAACCTCAATTTTAAAGCAGGTTTTACTCATTCCTGACATGAGTATCATTCAGTATAAATATCTGTCCATTATCAGACCTCAGTGGTGCTCCGTTATGGCATTTCTAATTTATAGCTCTAGTTGGGGGGTTGAGGGGGTGGGGGAGAGAGCTGATGGTGAAGGGGAGGAGGCTGAACAGGCTTTGTCCATTTCCTCGTTTTTTTCCTAGTGTAGTACAGGCTGCCTAGAATCATGGTGTCCTTTCTCAGGTTGAGGAAAATAAACATCCCATCCAAACTTATGGATTTGGTTCATAGGCCTTCTGTTGAAATTTGTGTATCCTTTCAGAGCTACGGGGAGGGGGGCGGGGGTTGCGGATCATTTTTAATAGCATTCATATTTTAAGTGTTAGTAACGATGAGATGCATGCCAGAAACCAATTCCCAAATATTCATGACCTGGTTTTTTTTTTGTTTTTAGTTACTCACCATACTTCAAAGGACTGTGAGAATTTAGTCCTTCATTTTAATTCTGGAAGTTTTCAGAATCAGTAATTGATGCAATTCTATCTGTAGTTATCCCAAATTTGGTTATTCTGCACCCACCCCAACTGATCCACTGTAAAAATAGATATTTCTTTCATTCTGTCTGATATGTAGGTCTTGTTGTAGACTATCTAGCCATATATTTGAGGGTGAGGTAGCTGACTGTTGGATGCAAAGGCATTTTAAATTTATCAGGAACTATAGCCAGCTAGTCAGCTTTCATCTTTACATTGCATATATAGGGAAAAATCAATTTGGAGTACTCTCAAAGGAATTTTGTAAGAGAGTTTTACAAATATTTGTAGGCCTTTACTTTTGTAGTAGAGATTCTATTTTTTTAAACAGATCTTTATACTATTAAGGTCAGATTTCATATTGAAGAAAATCTTGCCAAAATCCATCATTTAATTATGACAGTTTTAAATTTTGTGTAGCCCCTTATATATAAGTATATGAAGATGAAATTCACAAATGCCCTGGGAATAAATTCAGGACATTTGACTCTTCTCCAGGTCACCCCTCCCAAGCCAAAAAAATAAACAACAACAACAACAAAACCAAATAACAATCAGAATGTCATAATGTGTGAAATTTAGGTATTAACTAGGATTGCCTCTTAGTGACAGTAGAATCATCTCTATTACACTTTGGTGCATTGCTCTAAAAAAAAAAAAGATACCATTTTCTCATTACCAAAGTGCTTCTAAGGATTCTGACAGCATATTGCATGCAACTTTATAGAAACTTTTAATCAATTCATACTTTGCATCTTTCAGTTCTGAACATTTATAGGTACCAATTCGCCTAGCCCATATACCAAAGATATTACGATGATTTCTTTCATAGTAATGAAAAAATTCCCCTTCTTTATACACTGTTTGTTTATCTATCCATATATCTCTCTGGTTTTTCTTGTTTTATTTAGTGGAGCTTTCCACGCACCATCTCTCCATGAAACAGTGGCTACATTCTCAGCACGCTGTTGTGAGTAGAAAAAAAAAAAACCCTAGATTAATGGTCAGTGTCTCACACACCCAAATTTGTGTTGTGATACTACAGAGAAGCTGCGAATTACTGACAAGATCTAGAATAATTCCTAATGCTGTCGAAGGCTTCATTTTCTCCTCCGCATGATGGATGAGGCATAAGAAGTGCTTTCTGAGATCATTAATGTGTATCATTCTGTTAAGTGTTATTAAAGTCCGTCTGTCTTAGGCAGCAGAAACAATATCTTATCCCTTATTTTGCCTGTTCTTTTTTTTTTTAACTGTAACTGCAGATCCCCTTTCCTACTAATGTGAGCTTTTCCATGACCACTGGATTACAGATTTGAGCCATAAAATTTGGTCCATTTTCAGGGTTGTATTTTTCTTTCTACTTAAAAAAATCTGATTATATTTAACCAGAAACTGACTCTGGGTTATGTGAGGAAAACTCTTTAGTCCTCACTTAACAATATCTTTAAAAGGTACTTATTGAGGGAAACAGAAGGGACCAGAATTTGGGTTGTGGGCTTTGCTATTTTTTTTAATCTTTTCAAGAATAACTCAAGTGATTCTCCCTGACTTGGACTGAATGGCACTGACGGCTCATAACCTTAAAGGGAGAAAGTTCCCAGAGTTCCTATCTTTCTCAGTTATAATTATTAGCAATGTTGCTTACTGTTTGGGTTATGTTGAGTTAGTTTGTAGTTAGTTAATTGCAGAATGCTTGGAAGGATTCTTTCCTTAATGCATATCTATTGACAATAGATACATAATGACAGCAGTAAAACTTTTTTTTTTCTCTTCTCTATCCCTTGGTTGGAGACAGTTTATTTTTGTTTGTTTGTTTGTTTTACTTATATGGTACATGTATTATGGTGGGGTGAAGTAAATATATTTCAGTAGGTTATTTGAGGCTCTTGTCATTTTAGGATAATGGCGGGTAAGGGGTTGGAGGAAAAGGGAGAAGGTTGGTAGAGGATGCTTAAGGGAGCAGACCAGGTAGATTACAGATGGCTCATATTAAATCCCAAGCAATTTTAACGAAACAAGAGAATTCACTTTAAAGGTTTGTAACCTCTCCTAAGAGGCAGATTTCCCTAAGCTCTATGATAATAAAATGCAGTCTAGTTTATAGGACATTTCCCTTGCTAGAAGATCCTCCCCTTAACCCCCATTTTTTGGCAGTCCTTGGAAACATCTTTAAACCATGAGGATGATAATCAATAGAAAACAAAAAAGAAGAATTGATCATCACACGATTTAGAAATATTACCTCTCTTTCCCAGAGATTCAGATATACCCAGAAAACCTCATTTTTATACTTTTAATAGAATTATAGAAGTTTGAAGCACAGCTGGTAAAAGCTCAGCCATCCACAGCACAGCTAGTCCTTGAACATTTAATTTTATATTTGAATAATTCTCCAGATCAGGCTATAATCATGAATGTCATATAAAAAAAGATTTTTTTATAAATTACATTATTTCACAGATGTGCAAATACTTCTGAGAAAAAAATTACATTGATCAGTTTTTAATACCCCCCTGTCTCACCCTTCAGTCAAAGGGAAAAATAGCTTTTTTCCCATCTTTGTCTTCAGAAAGGTGCTAGATTGTAAACATCTGAAGGAAATGAAAGGGGGTTGGCCAGTCCACCTCAAACTCTTTCCAGATTTTCGTTCCTTTCAGCAACAGCCTTCAGTTTTGAGAAGAGAGGGAGGGACCGGGGAAAGAAAGAAAGAAGATGTCTCTGTTTATTATTAAAATTTTAAGTGAAAAGCATTGATATAACCGGATAATTTGGAATCTGCTAATTTCAGGGCTTGAACAGCAAGAGGCAAAATTTAGGCAATGTGTATGTATATATATTGTAATAATTTAGAAAGATAAAGTGGTAATAGCTAATTAAGATCTAATTCTGGGCAGAGGACAGTGAGCAACAGATGACTCTCCTTTCCTTAAACAATAGAATATAGATATACATTTTTTTGAAAAAATCAGAAAAACAAAAATAATGTTCAGATAGAAAGATGCTATTTTTTCCCCAGGGGGTGTTTCTAAAGCTTAGCTTTTTCAGTCAAACTTATTTCATATTTTTTCATTGTAATTGAAATTCAGATTTTCAATTTCAATTGCAAATACCAGAACATTTTTATTCAAGTTCTGAATATCAGGCACTGGGAGAATGCTCACCTGTGGGCTGACTTGCCACTATGATTGTTTTCTTTACTGAACAGGTGCTTTGGAATACCCAATAAAGGATCACATTCAAGATGACACAGACATTTGGTTCTGTGCCCTGCTTCTTACCCTACCAGACCATTAGTTAATGGAGGATGGAATTTTATGTGGATCTTGATACTACATATCCCTGTGTTATCTGTATATGGGATATGTGGATGTAACGATATTCTGAAAGTGGAAAAGATGGCACTTCTGTTCAACTCAGTGATGACAAGATATATAAAGTTGTGTATTTCAAGACTTCCTCAAATCATACTATTTAACTCTTTAAGGAAGAAAAAAACGTTTTAAAATATAGCCTTGCCAATACAAAATACAATACAAAAACTTTTACATATACAGTGGCCACTTGATCTTAAATCAAGATGCCCCCTCCCCTTTTATTTTTCAGAAAACAGTAAAACTACATGCCTATGTGAAAGTGATCACAAAGAGAGTTTATTTCCAATATGCAAGCGCCATAAAAATATGCAAACTCTGATCACAGGGCTATGGAAACTCCTCCACAAAAATGTGTAACGAAAGCCGTTACCCTAAGTGTGGCTCATGTACTAGAACAGCTGTGACAGGCTGATATAGTTGAACACTTGTTCAATTATAAGAAAAAGACATTCAGAAGCAAACTTGATTTAGATAAGAATTTTAAATAATTGTTGAAATTCTCCCAATAACCTTTCTTTGCCATTAAAGGAACACTTCTTTCCTAGTTTTGTGCCTGCCCCCATTGCTTTCCCTATCTTAGTGTTTGGCATGCTTTTTTGACACCTTGGGAAGCCATGGCTGGCTAGCCTTTGCCCTGTGCTTCAATCTCCCAGCCAGAGCTTGAGGATGTGGTGTTGTCCCCCACTCCTCAAAAGACTGCGTTCCAGCTTTTTGCATATTTTTCAGGTGTGTGTACTTTTTTCAACCACTTAGTCAATTGTGGGAAAAATCATCTAGGACTTAGCTATGGTTTTCATTACATCCACTTTTGGGGGTTTTCAAATGATTATACTGTACTTTTGTGACAGATGTATTTTAGTGCAGAGAAGAAAGCCTGTCCTTTGCATTACTACCAAATCTCCAGTTCTGGGAATCAGAGCATGTCACTGGGCTCCTTTTTGCTAAGTATATGTGTGCCTCAGATGCATGTAGTCCTCTTCTTTTGGGTCTATTCTCTCCTAAGATGGATGCCCTGAAAGCATAGAGAACATATGTTCACCGGCACAAAAGTACTTTTGTTTAATTTATTAATTAATTTATTCTCCAGTTTATAGGTAGTGTTATTGATATGGTTTCTTTGCTTGTGTAGAGTTTCAATTTTTATTCTGCCTCTTCTTCATAGTTTCCAAAAGTGGAGATTTGATGTCACTTGGAAATGGTCCCCAGAATAAAACCCCACACCCAGCTCTGAAGATAACTGGGACATATCTCTATATAAAACTTCTACATTCTTTCCCTTTCCTTTCCTTTCCCACAAGTAGACATTTTGCATCACTTAAACCAAGACACTGGATTTTTTTTTAAACCTTGACCAAAAATAATCCCAGGCATTTTCCTGAAAATCCCTGTGTTTATGATCATGGCTTGCTGATTGATATCAGTGAGGGTTCTGGACCTGGATTAAGGGCAATGAATGGCACTCAGGACTCACATTTTTAGAGTTGCTTAGGATTTACCTACCCTGATTTCCCATCAACTTTAATGGAGGTCGTATGACTAAGGCATTTAATATGAAAGTGACTTACCATAGACCACTTTTTGGTGGGGAGGAGCAACTTTTGCGTGCAATGATGAGGCTTAAACACATGTCTATGCTCTCCAGCTTCAGAGTAAGAATGGAAAGGGGAGAAAGGTGAAAGAGATCTTTTTTCATTTTGTTGTCCATTGGTATGGGGGCAATTTACAATGGGATCCTGGAATTTCCAGACCCCAACTCTATCTTCTAAGTAATTTCTGTTACCTGGAACAAAATGTTGCTGCAGAAATTATTGACATAATAGTCCCCATGAGAACTCGCAGCCATCAAAGTGAAGTCCCACAATAAATTGAGAGGCCACCTGGAGAACGACCATTAAAGAGCCTTTTTAGTGGAACAAAACCTTAAAAGCTTAATTCTTCCTAAATATAAAGTTCGGCGATCATATTTCTGTGCCACTTTTGGAGACTTTTCATTCTTTACTTTTAGCTTTGTTAAGTAATCCTTCAAAGCTTCTTTGACAGTAAAAAAAAAATGCTATGTTTTGTATGGATGACATCACCAGCTGAACTTGGAGCAATGCTGAAAACCCAGGGGTTACCCAGGAATAAAAAAAAAAAAAAATCAGGCAGGATCTCCTAGCATTGGAGGGCATAAAAGCCTCCAAATAGGAGGTGAAGCTCTAGTGATCTGTGGGACAAACATTCACTCTTAATAGGAGAAACATTATGGATCAGGTTGGGGGTGGAGTGGGGAGAGAGGGGAGACAACATTTTTTAAAAAGCTAATTAGTCTTTGCAGAATAGAGAGTAATGAATGCCCTGTTTTACACTTAGCACTTATGCTGGTGCTTTTCATCTTCAAAGTGCTTTGCAAACATTAACTAATTAATCATTAGCTAATTTAGCAACAGATGATAAAAGTTGGTCAGGAAAGAAGCCATATTCTTGTCAGCATCTCATGCTCTAGATATCTCAGGGAAGCCAAAGGGAGCTATGTGCTACTGTCTGAGGTCTAGGGGCTGGGCTTAAGGCGTTTGCATGGTGGGGAGGGGGTAGGGGTGGGAAATTGATCAGGTAATAAGTTTAGAAGAATGAATGGAGATTAGAAAATCCTTTTTTAAAGACTTTGGGAAAACTTGAACAAGTAACGATCAATTTAAAAGAAATCTATACTAAAGCAACAAATTGGTGATCCTAAAAAAATATTAAAGTTTGTGGAGTCATTGGATTTTAAATATTTGTTTAATTCCATTAAGATTTTTAAAAAAAAATCATGTAAAAGGTAGCTGAATAGTGAATTTTGGAGGTATATTACCCCCTCTTCTCTTTGGGTTTTTGGAGATAAGGCTTAATCTTGTAGGATCATGGGGCTTTTGGGGGGGGGGAGGAAGTACAGCGAGGATGAGAGGTGAATATGTGTGCAGCTCTGATTTTAATTAACAAACATCTCTGTGACCAAATGCCGCATAATTTCTAAATAATGTCCCGGTCAGTGAGTTTGATTTGGGGAATTTGATACAGGAAAAAAACAGTAAGAAAGTATGAGAATCTTCTTGCATATTGTGACAAACTGAATAATTTCCAGGACGCTTGTCTGTTTTGCAGCTCATCCATTCTGTGAATGAGATGTGAAAATAGTTGCTTGTTTCTCTGAGATATTGGCAGACCGCACAAGCTGAGTTCCTTTAAAAATACTGGAGCCAGTTCATCTATAGACTTATTCTGAATGACTGAGTATGTGTGGTCCAGCTCATTTAAAGAAAAGCAGCACTCTACAAAAGCCACTGGTATTGCAGAACAGGGGATCTAGGACTGCATTTTTTGAAGATTATTTGACCTCCCTCCCATTTCTTCTGAATCCAACACATTATTTCCCCTTTCCTGGTACAAACCAAACCAAGGTACCTAGAATTAAAAAAGAAGTCAGATGATTATAATGCACTATCACTTTATTCTAGCCTAGATCTTGGAGGAGCGTGTGGTCACTCCAGAGTTGGAAAACAAGTTGTACTGCAAATGCAGGTGCTTTATGGGATTTTCAATGTGAGTTTTGAAGCAAGAGAGTCAGGTTGTTGGAAACTTCCCCACTGTGCTAGCTTCTCTATCATATGGAGGATGATGGTAGAAAACAATTTGAAATACATTTCATATGCACACACACACATATGTATATATATATTTAAAGGGGCTACAAAATTAGTCTGTGTTCAGTGAGAGGTATTTAAATGGAGCCTTTGCACATGTATCCTGGGAAGGTACTTGAGAGAGGCATTTATACCAGTTGTAAGCATTCTAAGTTAAAACAAATCTTTATATACAGAGAAGGGAATTTGGTTAGGATTTTAAGGTAATAAATCCTTCTGAATGGATGGGCATGTCTACACACCTTGGTTTTCTTCCCCATCTTTCTTTCAGACTTATGCAGTGCTGATTTTCTTTGAAATAAAATAAAATAGCCTAGCAGATTTCATAGATCTTGAAATGCTGCTAAGTTGGAGAGGAAGTCTTTCTCCCCCTTCCCCTTGAAGTTTTCCTCTCTCATTTATATTTAACAAATAGTTCCCTTTTTGGATTACATTTGATTTAAGCTTTTCTGTAAAATAATTTTTCCCATTTTGCCTTTGTGGCAATGGGATTTTTTCTCCTATGCTTTATTACAAGCTTTTGGGGATATGATGCCAAATCTGACTGACAGCTAACATCCAGGAGCCACCTGCCACTCCTAACCCCCCACCTAGATCTTGAAGGAGAGCTCTTTGTAAAGGTTAAGGGCAGTGGATAGCCCTTGGGTTAAAGAGACTGTCAGAGAAAACTGCTTCACTATTCACATCTCTACCTCCCACGTTCTGGGGTCCTTTTAGAGATATGCTTCTTAACCTGGGTTCTGTGAACTTCTTCCTTTTAATATTTTGATAACTCTTTCAATAGAATTAGTTCCTTTTGAAATCTTATGTATTTCATGAATTTTAGAAATATTATTTTGAGGAGTCCATAGGCTTTACCAAGCTGTCAAAGGGGTCCAAGACAGCAAAAGTAAAAAAAATAAAAATAAAAAATAAAAAACCAAAAAAATGCAAATAGATTCCTGCTTTATAGTTTTATTCATCAGTGTGCCTTCCAGTCTACTAGAGCCTCTTGTTAGTTATTAAATTATGCACACTTATTCCCATATTCCCTTTTTTCTTTCATGCTATATATGCATATATATTATATATACAGATTGCAAGTAATATTTGTTCAATATTGTCTTTAAGTTCTTCTGAATGGATGACCATCTATTATTACCTTGTGGTTCTCACTTTTAAAGATTATATGGTTCTGATTTAAATAAAATGAAATAAATGAAAATTTAGATAGGGACTTATTTTCCACTTGATTTTTGCTTGTAAAATAAATCCTCCTTTAATTGAGGTCATAGCACACCCTTATTATATGGTGTACTCATCAGAGCAAACAGTTTCATGGAGAGATCAGGAGACAGTGACCCTTAGACTTGACCATATCCCACTATTCTAATTCCTAAAGCAGGCAGTCAAGAATAAAAGAGGGATGAGCAAAGAGGAAGCCACTTAGCGTGAAAGCTACACACCATGCTTTCTTCTCTAAATGATGAATGCCACCCTGCATTACTTATAATATAGGAAGATACTCTAAGTAAAAATTTTCCAGGGGCATATCCCCTTGACCATCTCCCAAATCAGAAGCATGGCTTGTCTCATAGTAATCATAGGTAGCTGTATTGTTTTGTCTTTTGCCAAAGAGATTCTAAGAAAAGCTGCTTGTGAAAAACAAACAAAAAAATAAAGACACCCCCCCCCCCGCCCCGCTCAAACTGGAGATTGTAGAAGACCTTAAAGCCATTCACTACTAGGTATTATTACTGTTTTTCCCCCTTTCTGGGTGTTGTTAACTTGCTTCCCAGTAGTGGTTTGGAGGGAGTTAAAAAAGAGACTTCAGATCCAAATTAAAAAGCAAAATCTTGGAAGAGAGCTCAGGAGAACACACTGATCTCTAAAAGGAACTGATTTTTCAATGAAAAACATTTCTTTTCTTTTTGGGCATGGTGCAGGATAGAGGATTGGATTACCCCCTCCCCATTTAATTCTTTTAGCCCTTTAAATGAATTATTCTAGCTCTAGCCTAACTTCACTTTCCCAGTAGATGGCATTGCAGTCTGTTTAGTAGCTGGTTTGGAGTGTATCTCTAACCTGTTCCACATTGTGGTTTATTCTCTCCCCCCTCTTTCCCCTCCTCCCCCCCCAATTTTTTTTTCTTTTTTTCTCTTTTTTCCTGAGCTTCTTCCTTGATTATATCCCCCATCCACTCACATTAAATGCTAGCTTGGGGTTATAAATATGAACATTGTTTTTGCTAGTTACTTCTAACTCAAAAGGTTTGATTTTTTAAAAATATGATATAGTAGATAATGTAATATTCTAATATTAAATGAGGGAAAATAGTGAATCTGGATTGTAGTGCATGGGTAAAATGTGAATTCATGGAAATGTTTCAGTCTTAAGGTTTCTGAAAAATAAGAGCTGCCTTTTGCTTTATAAATACACTTTTCAACATCAATCCATTTGCATGTGGCATTTTAGTGTCTCACTGTTGAAAAGGTCTGAAAAAAGTTTGGTTCCACGTCAAGGATTTTGCATACTCAATGTGTTCCCCTTGGCTGAAACCGTTAAAACTTCTTTAGATTCTCTCTAGTCATCGTGAGTCTGTGTGTGTGTGTGTGTGTGTGTGTGTGTGTGTGTGTGTGTGTGTGTGTATGTGTGTGTTTTGCTCTCCCTTTAAAAAAAAATTTCCATGGAATTGCCTATGGATTATAGGTGGGACCCGCTAACTGTGGGTATATTTATTTATTTCTACTGGTGACCCATTATATTTTCATTAATTTTAGTTTGATTATTTTGAAGTACCACCACCACCAATTAAAAAAAAATTGTGACATTTGATCCAGAAAGCATTGTCTGATATGAGCAAAAGGTACCAGTACATGGATGCATTACTGTAGTATTTTTAAATTTTTTTGGTTAGTATGAAGTGAAGGTCCCTGAAGAGCATTAAACTGAATTGCAGCCAAAGGGAGACATCAGGATATGGAGAGTAGATATTTTGCTTCTAAAACCAAATACTGGAATTTTAGCTACATAGAACAGATTCTAGAATGAAGAGGTGAAAGAAAATATTATACCCCAAAGGTTTTGTTTTTTCATGTTTGGGTGGATTTTGAAGTTGAGTCTGATATATGTTATTTTATTCCCTAACAGAGTGTTTTCCTCGCAAGATTTTCTCAGTTTTTCTTTCTGTGATGTTTCCATGTTTTCCCTCAGTTTCATACGATATTTTGCTAGAATTAGAAACTTTATTTTTCTAAAACAAAAAATGTTTCCATAGATTAGAAAGCGTTTTTCTGTTAACCAGCTACTTGTGATGCTATTTGCCTTCCTCTTATCAATACTCCTTCTTTGCATTTTTTAATCACACAATTATGAGCTGTGTATTTAGTTATTATTTAAGCTAAACGGTATCTTTGACTGTTAGCTTAGAAAGATAATGTCCCAATATCAGGATTAAGTTTTCATCTGTATCTACTGGCTTACAAAAAATACCCAACTTGATTCTGTTTGAATTAACCGAGTCTTATTTTATTTTATTTTTTTCAATATCACCTATCACCATAGTAACCACTAGCTGTCAGTTCAGTTTCTGACATTTTTCTCATTTGGTAAGATTTCAGAATTGCCATCCTCCCCGCCAACATGTCATGAACAAGAAAAAAAAAATTGCATGAAAAATCTAATGGGTGTCTGGTCTGATTGTCCTCACTCGTGGCAGGAAAGACAAAAACTGATGAATTGTGAAATGTATTCAGAGGGATTCAAGGAAAGCAAGTGCCTGGGACCCCCCCCCCCTCCTCCCCAACACCTCCTCGTTTTCATCTTGTTATGCTTGATGCGCCATACATGCTTACCCTGACACTTGGCTTTGTAGAAATTTAAGATTAACAGTTTTTACATTCACCCTGCTGATCCCACCCCTACCTCGTTTTTCAAAAAGTCATCATTAAAAATAAAGTTAGCAGGGTTCATATTTAGCATTATTTCTCACTTTTATCTGAGAATTCAGGGAGGCCAAATTGGTTTCAGATATTTAAGATGTTTTGATTGCAAATACACAACACTGTCTCTTTATTTGGGGGGTTAGCTATGGAGAGTGCATCCATGTGGGGTTTCTCTCTCTCTCTCTCTCTCCCTCTCTCTCTCTCTCTCTCTCTCTCTCTCTCTCTCTCTCTCTCTCTCTCTCTCTCTCTCTCTCTCTCTCTCTCTCTCTCTCTCTCTCTCCCTCTCTCTCTCTTTCTCTCTCTCTCCCTCTCTCTCTCCACACACACACACAAACATATGAAATAAGGAACAAAACTAGGGTTGGGCACTTAACAGAGATTGTTTTCCAATGAAAAAGTTAGGAGAAAGGCTGTACTCTCAAACCCTCCTTTCCCTATTCCATTTGGCAAATGAATGAAGAAAACACATGTTAATGGATTACCATCCAAAATAACTGACTGGGCAGCTGAGGAAATGATGCTACTAACATGTGGAAGTTGGAATCCACTGGAAAGGTTAGATTTACTACAACAAAAAGAAAAAGGAGAGGGCAGGAATGCGAGAACAAACATTGGCTGGAAGAAACATGCAAAGGATGGAAAGTACGTTAGGGAGCTTGTGTAAAGACAAAGCAAGTACCCGGAGATTTATACCTCACCGCCAGTCAGACACATACATATCACGGGCGTGTGATATGGATGCCAATGAACATATAGACCATATTAGCATGCATGTTTATATGCATATAAACATGTCTACAGTTAATGTATATTTTTATAGTCTAGACGTAGGTTTGGTGAAACTTGTACATCTTTCTAGAGGTTTTATTTAGGGTCTAGATCAATTTTATAGAATATGTATACGAATGCGTGTGTATATCCATACATATGCATGTATGCATATATATGTTTAGAAATATATATATTTATTTATTTCCTCCTGACAGTCTACAAATTCAGGCTCAGCAGCAGGAACTCATTTCAGAAACATAAAACTGATTTGATAAGCAGCTGCAGTGCTCAATTCCTTCTCACTAACGGGTGGACAACCCTAAGATCTTGCCTGCAGACCTCGGTTCTGTTTCTATTTCATATTTCAGAGGCTATAGCTTCAGCTTAAAAAAAAATAAAATGGAAACAAACCTTGAACTATATAGGGGATTCTGCAGAATTTATTTCATAATTCTTACTCTCAAGTGGCTTTATATGTTACACATGTGAAAAAAGAATTTCAAAATATCTCTTTTATGTGTAAAAAAGCGATTCAATTCCAGAGGCTTCATTAAAAAAAAATAGAAAAAATAAAAGCTTCCTTCCCACCCCGAGACATACGAACCTTCAGCTTATGTTAGGGGCTCATTTTCCTATGAATATTAAAACAACATATATAAATTGATAAGCATGATGTTGGCATTGATGATTAATAATGGCATCTGGAATATATGTACACATATACACACATGCATATGTATGCTACATATGTGTCTGTTGTGTGTGTATATATAAAGCTGTTCATCATACTATTATTGTTTATTAGATTTTTTAAAAATCCCAGCACTTTGAAGAAAGCGAAAATAAATAAATAAAGTCTGAATGTTTGCTACCATTATTATGAACAGATATAACCCTTGAGAAATAACTTGAAAATTGATATTGAATTTCAGTGCATATTTCAAACTCATGTTTAGAAGTGGAAAATAGAAAAATATTTTTTGACTACTTGTAAATAAATTTTCTTCATAAGGTTAAAAAAAAATCCCCACCAAGAAAGTGTAAATCTTTTAATAAGAAACAATAATGTTGTTGTGGGCTGTATTTTAGAATGAATGGTGTAAACAGAGTATACCTTAATGTTTTTATGCTTTATAAGATTTATCACAATAATCAGCAAAGCCTTGTAACTGGGTTTGCACCTTGTGAGCCTTCAAGCCATTGGATCCTGCAGTTAATTGTATAAATTCCATACACTATGGGAAATCATGATGTATCATTTATATTCAGCGTGTGTCAGGTGTATAAATATTAAAATATATTAGCCAAAAATGGCTGATTATCCCTCAAACATTTTGTGATAAATCTTATCTTTTTATGGTTTGGGGGGAAGGTGTGGGGGGGAACTAAATATTTTATGTTATTTGGAAATATTCTTTAAACAACCTAGATTTATTATTAACATTTTAAACATTTATAACAGCCTTAAAATATTCGGAGGCTTTGCTCACTTTATGGTCATATACTCAGATAAAGTTATTTTTGTATGCTGCATATACACAAGCAGTCCACAGTGCAGGATTTATCCAGCGTTACTGCTTGTTCAGCCTTTAACACTGCAGTGCTCATGACTATTTATAAAATACAGGTTTGTTTGGCAATGTAGTCAGAGATATATGGTATCACTGACACCAGGAGAGGGATGAGCGTAATGGTAATGTACACACCGGAATGTTTTGGAACATTCACATATGAATTTTCATCAAAAGACATTTTCCCCCATTAGCACGTCCTAGGTAGAGAGACAGTCCATACGAGGATTTCTGTATACAGACAAACAATTAAATGTTTACGGTGTGCATCTTGAGAAGGAATCCAACAATGGCTGCTTGTATGTGTTCAGATGTCCGTGTCGCAGTCAGATGTATGAAGATTCCACGTGGAATGATGGCAAGTGAATAAAAGGAGGGCGATATGTATTTGTTGATACTAATGTATATGTATAATGAGCCAACCTTGGTTTGGGCTGTGTTGCAAATGCATTTGGCAACTGCCCGGACCAGTGAATGTGTACATTTTGAAGGGAGGAAATGTCAGAACAGGGTTTTGTAAATACATGCGACTGGAAAGAATAAAATAAAAAATGACGACTAGCGCTGACAGGCAGACTTGGGGTGTATGATATACTCCGTTCATTTGATTCTTAGAACTCAGTCGGGGGTTAAATTGGAATCCAGACATCAAAGAATTCTTCCACCAGACCTAAATTTTGCCCATATAATTTTTTTTCTTACAGTTGTCATAATTTTAACTAATTTCACAATGCAATAAATTTTTCTTGTTTGAAGTTTTTTTTTTGTTCAAGATATACACATAGAATGTATATACTATATATCTCATGTGGATTATGCACACATTATATATATCATGGATGCATACACATGTATAAATTATGTAGATACACATATATATTATATTCATATACACCCCACGCTCAGATGGAGAGGGGAGACCCTTGCTCTCATATGTACCTAATCTTGAGCTACTACAGGAGGAAAAGGCTAACTGGTTTAAGTAGCAAGACCTTTGTTTCTCTCTCTCTCTCTCTCTCTCTCTCTCTCTCTTTCTCTCTCTCTCTCTCTCCCTTTCTCTCTCTCTCCCTCTCTCTCTCTCTCTCTCTCTCTCTCTCTCTCTCTCTCTCTCTCTCTCTCTCTCTCTCTCTCTCTCTCTCTCTCTCTCTCTCTCTCTCTCACCCTCTCTCTCTCTCTCTCCCCCCACTCCTCGTCCTTCTCTCCCTCCTCTTTCTTGTCCCTCTTTCACCCCTGACTGTTGTGTCTGAAAATGCTGGGAGCATGTGGTGCCCCATAGTTGGTGGGTTTGCAGATTTCTGCACGATCTGTATCTGAAGGTCAGGGCTGGGGAAATCCATCAGGTTGCGATTTGGGATGTTTGCCGTTCGCCATTTAGCCTTGCTCCTTCTTATCAGATCACTTTGTAGCACTGGTCTAATAAAACAGAAAACAGTGGGAGGAAGAAGGAGTAGGAGGAAATGTTTTATTTTTAGGCCATTTTCCATTTCAGGGGATCTCAGACTATATCCACATACAGAGATCCATATGCACATATAATTTATGTATATACATATAAATATATGTGCATGTATTTCCCTGTTCTAGGCTTTATCTTCCTTTGGGTGCATTAGCTTTTGCAGGCTATTCATTCAGTGAGGATTTTCCATTTGCATTTCTCAATTTTCAAAAAGGAAAACTCCTGTGCATTTCCCCCATAAGTGAATGAATGAATGAATGAATAAATCCCACCCCAGCATCATCTCATTTCAGATCCAAACCTGTGAGCTGTCTCTATTCTGTTTTACCTAAAAGTGCTAGCTACTTAAAGCTAGTACATGACCAATTGAGGCAGAGTTTTCTTTCTATCAAATATTTCCCCACCCCAAAAAACACTTGAAAAGCTTGTTTTAGATTGGCTGGACTCCCCTGTTTTCAGATGAGTTACAGTGATGTAGGCCTGAACTAATTCAGTTCCTGCACTAAGGCAGGCAGAACCCAATTAAACAAAATGTAGCTAACCTACCACCAAATTAGTATTGTTTATGGAAGCCCCAGATGGAGATTTCTTTTTCAAACTGTGAATGACCCAGATTGAAGTTATTAAAGCAACCTGCCCAATCTTTGTCGCTTCTTATAGTAGTCAGTCCCTTGGCATATATAGTCCAGGAAAATGAACTTTTCTGTCCAAGGCAAATAAGAAAGATCATTCTTCCAATTTACATGGGGAAGGATAAAAGCAAAGGAGCCTGTTGGTGAAAGAATATTATTAAGCCACTGAGTGCTCGCCATTTTGGGAAAGGGGTGGAAGGTGCAAGGCTTCAGAAGTAAGTGATTTCTGTCTTAATTGTTGGGTTTTATTCATGCCAGTCATTTACCATCAATTAAAACAGCTTGATGGACTTAGATGCTCATTCATAATTGTCTACATGGCATACATCTAGAATCATTTATTGGTGATGTTCATCAGAGTGGTCTGTCCATTCTTATGGACTCACCAGTTCTCCAAGTGCATTTGCTGATAGAATAGATCAGGTTGGAGATTCTTTGAGGAAACCCAATTTTCTCTCTCCCATGCATATGTAGTTCAGGTAGTTCGGAAAATTGTTTGTTGCTTCAAGGTAGTTATTTACGTTTCCATTTATACAAAGCCACCCCAGCTGTGGTCTCAGCACAAAATGCTCAGCGTATTGTTGCCTTGTGGCTAGAGTTGTCCGACAAGGACTTAATTTTTTTCCCCTGGATAATGGGGGTGGGAAGGATGTTGCTAGGAATGGAAAGACCACCATAAGCTTTTATTCAGCTGCTTTTTTTTTTGAGAAAGATAAACATTTGCTTCTCATATTGATAACGTCCTTATTATTTGGTCACTAATTTATCTCACCATTAGCAAATTAAGGTAGATTATTGCTTGGATGCATTAAAAGGCACCACAGAGTTGTGGGTCCTTGTGGCTATTTCGGGCAAAGTCATAAGCGTACTCTTTTTTTTTTTTTATTGTCCTCCCAGGGAGCAGAATTTGAACTTAATATTCCATGAAATAAGCCATTGTAATCACGTTGGGTTAATAGAAGAAGTAAAATTGCCTCTCCTCTCACAAGACATTAGAGCAAGGCTGCATTATTAAAGTTTTCTTGCGGACAGGCGGTTTAAAATATATCCTCAGTGGCTGACGCACGTCCTTTCAGTGAGGATGACAGCTTTTCAGATCTTAATAGGCTGCTCATTTCTGGCCTATGAGTTTTCAGCATTTCTTCTTTTCGAGTCGGGCTATGACATGATAGCTAAAAATTGACATAAAGATGTGCCATGTACTGTGCAAACCTTTATCCACTGAGTGGCTCCACGTAGATTTGTGTCAATAAGCAAACAATTAGAACTTTAAAATCTTGTTTCTTTAGAACCTTTATGCTCTTAGTCATTTGACTAGTCTCTCTCTCTCTCTCTCTCTCTCTCTCTCTCTCTCTCTCTCTCTCTCTCTCTCTCTCTCTCTCTCTCTCCTCCCACTCATCTCTCTATCTCTGTCTCACCTCTTTTTTCTAATTCTCCTTTTTCCCTTTCTGCCACTCTCCTTTCTTTCTGTCTCTTTTCTTCTTCCCCTCTCTCCTCCCTTTTTTCTTTCTCTCCCTCTCCTCTCCTGACTTCTTTCTTCCCTCTTTCCCCTTATTTGTCTGTTTGTCTGTCTCTCTCCCCTCCTTCCCTGCCCCTCCTTTTACCATTCATTAGTACATAGGAAGCCTTGACAACTCCTAATACAGGGGAGATGTTTGCTCCAAATTGGTTCAAGACTCATTGAGGCCATGTGACTTTCTGCTCAAACTTTTTGAGTTATGTTAGGAAAGAAACTTTTTTTAATGTCAAGCTATGTCTGGGAAAATGGAATGAGCAGAGAACAATCATGCTTTTCTACTTCTCTCTTCTTCCTACAACTGTGTTGGCAGATAAAGAGGAAACAGATATTACCTGGTGATGGTTTTCAAGGCTGGCCAATCATGTCAACATGTATAGGAGGGACTGCAGCACTGTCTCCCAGATATTTTACCAAATGTAACATTTCTCAAATTTTTTCTCAAGTCACTAGATTACTTAGTGGATAAAGAGCAGGACTGGAGGTGGGAAGTTCTCAGTTCAAATCTGGCCTTGGACTCCTAACTGTGTGATCCTGGCCCAGTCACTTAACCCCAACTGCTTACCCCTTACCCCACTTTTGCCTTGGAACCTTTATTCTTTATTGATTCTAAAACAGAAGGTAAGAGTTTAAGGGGGAAAAAGGCTTTAATAAATGTGCCTTTCCCAGCAGTTAATAGTTATAGAACTCTTGGCAGGTCTTCTTTTTGAGGGGTATAGGAGGTGGTTATTTTATTTTATTATTTTATTTTGCCATGTCTTCCATTTTGCCATACCTCTGTCATTTCTCCATCTTTATGTCTGCCTCTCTAGCTCTCTCTTTCTCTATCTATTTATGTCTCTCTATCTCTCTCACTCTCAATATCTGCTTATCTGTGTCTCTGACTCTGTCTCTGTCACTGCATGAATTCTCAGGGGTCATCCTGGATCCTTCTGAAAGCTGTGGATGGCCTTCCATTTTATCTTTCCTTTTCCTCTTCCTCTCTTTGGTTTTCCACAACACGCTGTTTATCTCCCTTCTCTCTCCGTGAATGACCTGCTACTGTATAGGTAATGCCTTCATGGCTTCAAGGATTGGCTAGAGGCAATGCTTTGTTATAGGGCATTGCCTTCAGCCTCCTCCTTGAGACAGAATGTCTAACCCGCTTTACTCCTCCAGTGCTTGGCAACGGAGGTGAAGATACTTCTGCCTTCTCCAGTGCTGTAGTTTGAGGGTGCTATACAACTAAACCTCGATTTATGCCAGGCAAATATAGAGTAGGAGTGCTTGAGAAAATAGGATTGCTAAATGAACTGGATAAACCCATGTGTTCGTGGTTGAGGAAGAAAGAAAAGAAGAGCGAGGAAAGTAAGGCTTTGACTCTCTCATCTTTACATACATAAATGTGAGTTTTAAAATTAATATTCAATAGCTATTATATCTTAAAAGTTTTATTAATACCAACTAGAGTAAAAGCCACCTAAACAGCCCAGCCCTCTCATGAGAGAAAAGAGAGCGGGAGGAGTTACGGCCAACTTATAACCAATGGCAAATGTGAGGACCCAGGAAAAGGGAAAAGGATTCTAGGTAATACAGAAAGGAATTTTGGGTAATGTAGTTTTTAGGGGTTCAAGAATTTCCAACTATATATATTATATGTATGTGTTTAACATATATGTGTATGTATGTATGTGTATATAGCCTAAGTATTGATTGGGAAAAGACAATAAGAAACAACAATAATGTGGTAGCATCTTAAGGTTTACAAAGCACTTCGCATATTATCTCACTTGATTCTCACAACTACCCTGTTCAGTAGGTAGCATTATTATTTTTCTTATTCTTATTTTCTTGTTTCTATGTTCTTATTCTTAGTTTACAGGTGAGGGAATTGAGGCTTAAATCCTTGTCCACAGTCACACACCCTATCCACTCTCCACCTTAATTGCCTTTGATGCCTGGAGTTGGAGTTGTGAGAGACCTTAGGGGTCATCTTATTTTACAAATCTACAGGTCCTGAGAATGGAAGTGACTTGCCTAAGGTCACCTAATCACCAATAAGAAACAGAGCCCTTTCCACTCTATCGTGATGTAAGTGAAGTGGATTATTTCCTAAAGGTTGGATAAACATAGGCAGAACCCTTTCTAATTAGTACAATTCCTGGCACATACAAGGGAAGTATGAGCCACAGTGGATCCCTATTGTCCTTAAATTCTACAGCCTCTCCTTTTCTCTTCTTCCCCTGCCCCAAGGGTAGTAGAAGAGTTTGGAGAATTTTTGAAAAGGCATGTCTGCCCTTCTGATACAAACACGGAAGAGAGAGGATCCTGTATTCACACATCTCCACTTTACCACTGGAAGGGAATGTTTCTGTAGTGAAGTGAGTCAACAGATCCCTGCGCCATGGGGTCTTCTGCATATTTCTTTCCAATGGCGATCCATAAAATCGCCCATACCAATACACAGATCTTTATGTTATGTATGTATCTCCCACATACTGTAATGTCTCTCGCACTATCTTTTGTATGGGTAAACCTTTGTAGTGGAGGGTTATTTTATCTCCAGTGTATAAACAGGCGGCTCTATGCCTGGAAAACGTTTGCTTGAAGACAGTTCTCTGTAGCTGGTTAACTTTGTGTTTCCACCTAATTCATTCTCAGCTGATAAGTTCGAGCCCCTTTCCCTCCCAAACAGCGTTTCAAATTTAGCTAAACATCCCCATTGTGTTTATTCTTCATTTGATTTGGGTGGTCGGATCTTTTTTATCTGTTTGCTTATTCATGAGCGATATCGAAGACTCTGCCTTTTCCAGTGTACCCCTGGCTTGGTCTCCTCTGAACAAAACCTTTTTTTTCTTTCTTTTTCCCCCTCCCATCGTCATATTCTCAGACATGATGGAGCTCGATCAGTGTTTCGACCGCGATGTGATTTTGACTTGTAAGTGTGATAAGCATCCCGGGTCCTTGGGAGACCAACTGAGCAACGCTAACCTGGATCTAAGTTCCTCGAGCTTTCCCCTAGTCCTGGCTTTTTCCACCGGAACTTAAATTCGGTAGGACAGCATTGACAATTCTTAAAGGGTAAAACTTCCGTGGATGGGAAGTGGCAGAAAGAAGACGACCACGTCACGGGGCACAATGAGTGTGTGCTTTAAAATGCGAATCGATAGTTGGCACGGAGCCCCTGGATTATAAACTGATAATAAGTACGGAAATCGGAACGGGGGACGGGACTGCCTCAGATATTCTTCACACAGAGTGGAAAACACAACCCGTTTTTGAAAAGCAAACGTAATATGCAAAGAAATACTTTAGAGGATGCTAAGTAAGTTTTGTGCCCTCTCTGACTCTCCCTGGATTTAAATGAAAAATAGGTTGTTAATTAAAGTGCTTAGGGCTGTTTACTGCCTGAGGAGTTCCTTTGGCGGAGTGGCAAATTTTGCATTTACTGAGTGAACTGTGATGAGGGGCAGAGCCAGCCTGAGCAGTGGAGAAATCTGAGACCCTAATCCAGCAACCACTGTATTCAGGTGGTAGTCTGAGGACCGAGGCTCAACATACTCTAATTTCGCTCTGAAAGAATATTCTTCTGTCGGATGAAGC
Source organism: Monodelphis domestica (assembly GCF_027887165.1). Taxonomy (NCBI): domain Eukaryota; kingdom Metazoa; phylum Chordata; class Mammalia; order Didelphimorphia; family Didelphidae; genus Monodelphis; species Monodelphis domestica. The sequence goes on from NC_077227.1 coordinate 710,537,005, forward strand.
TTTTTAATTGGCTGTTTGAGCTTGGCACAGAGCTGAGGAGTAAACCGATGTGAGCTTCAAACAGTGTCTAATATTCTTGGGAAGAGCACAAGCATTTATTAAGCTCCTACTGTGCTAAGGACTCTATGAATGCTATTTTATTTGATCCTGACACCAACTTCGCAAGGCAGGAGCTTCATTATCTCTGTTTTACAGTTGAGGAAACTGAGGCAGGAAGACTTTAAGTGACTTGCTCAAGGTCACACAACTAATAAGTGTCTGAGGCTGGATTTGACCTCAGATCTTCTTGACTCTAGGTTCAGTGTTTCAGCCAACTGGCTGCCTCATGCTGACGTTTGCCATGGATTACAAAGTCTAATCTGATACTTGAGAAACTATACTCTGGTCTTCCTTCAGTAAGCCTCTCAAAAGCAAACACCATAAAATCTATGTGGCCTGGTGGGTAAATTACTAGACTTAGAGGCAAGAAGACTTGAATTTATAATCCCACTTCAAATAGTTAACTGGCTGTGTGAACCTAGACATGTGCTTAACCTCTCTGAGCCTTAACTCCCTCATCTCTAAAATGAGGGGGTTGGTCTCAGTGGTCCCTAAAGTCTAAATATGTGATCTTATTTTCATCCCTTTTGCATTTCAAATGAGTAAAGTCCATTCAATCCCAACATAACCTTAAAATGTTAGCCTTGCAGTACTGAGCAAAGTCACGGGCTTCTACCTACCTGACCATGGCCTTGAACAAGTAATGAATAGATGAACAAAGATATGTATCAAATGCCTGCTGGGTGCAGCGCATTGTGCTGAATTCTGATACTACTAAGAGAAAAGCAAGACAGATCCTATTCTCAAGAAGCATTATGTAATAATAGTAATTATATCAAACTATTGTAAATACTCCAAACTCTAAATTTTGTTCATTTATGTCAGTCACATCCAACTATTTATGATCCCATTTGGAGTTTTCTTGGCAGAGACACTGGAGAGGTTTGTCATTTCCTTTTCTAGTTCATTTTGCAGATGAAGAAACCGAGGCAAACAAGGTGAAGTGACTTTCCCAGGGTCATACCACTAGTAAGTGTCTGAGACCAGATTTGAACTCAGGAAGATAGATGAGTCTTCTTGACTTCAGGCAGTCCTGGCACTCTATCTACTGCACTATCTTCCCCAAACTACAAATAGAAATCAAAATATAGAGATTAAGTTGTATGAAGTCTGTCTCATCTCTATCACCCTGTCTTCCAGGAGTGTTGTCCCAATGATGCTTTCAGTGATCCTGCAGAAGATCAACATTCACTATTTTTACTCAACCATATAAAGGCAGTTATTTGATCTACCTAGAAGTCTACTGAATGTAACAAAAGACAATGGGCAAAGCAATATTGATAGAGGCTTCAATGCAGATCTAAAGTTAACAAAACTCTTATATCCTTTCAAACGTGATAGCTTTTGAACCTTGCAATAATGTGGAGGTAGGTCATGAAGGTATTGTTCCCATTTCAGAGATGAAACTGAGCTCAAGTCAAGGGCCTCCATAGCATAGTAGGTAGAGACTTAGAACTTAGAGTTAGAAAGACAGGTTTGATTAACTGTAAAAGGGGAGATAATATCACTTGGTTTACAAATTTGTCATGAGATCCAAATGAGATAATATAGAATGTTTTGTAGATGTTAAAGAATTACCTAGATGTCTTGTTATTCCTTCTACTACCATTTAATACACATCTACTATGTCTAAGGTTCTCTGCTAAATGCTAGAGATTAAAGGACAATGCATAAACAAAATAAATTAAAACAGTCCTTACCTTCAAAGGACTTACTTCTGGTCTGGGGATACAGCATGCAGATAAATGAGTGAATATGGGACAAATTGAGAAAGAGTGAAACATCAACGGTGGGGAGGAGGGGAGCATAAGGGAAAACTTCTGCTAGGGAATAGTACCTGATTGAAGCTTTGAAGAAAACTTAGGGATCTGAGCTGAAGATAAGGAGGGCATGAATGAAGGAGACTAAAGCCTTGATTTGGGAAAATTTCTTCTCCATGACATTATTCTCCTCCTTCCCAGTCTTCTTTACTTCTTCTTTTCTTTACTCTTTGCTATCCTTCTCTTTCTCTCTTCTTCTCCAACTTTCTCATCATTTGCTCCTCTCTTCTTTATTGTAAAGTGTTATCATCATTCTTAATATTTTCTATTTGTTTCCTAATCACCACATCCAGGGTACTGAACATTTTGACTTAGCCAGTGTCCAAGGAAATGCTAAGACAAGAGTTCTTTAACCTGGAATTCATGGAACCCTTTTGAATTCGATGTATCTATTTTAAGTGATCCTATTAACTTGCATGGGAAAAATGATGTCTTAATTTTTACTAACCTCTATTAAAATTTAGTATGTGCTTCAATAGAGAACATGTAGGCAACAAACATCACTGGAATACTTCATGGACTTCCAAATGACCAAAGAGAGTCCATGATGCAACACAGAGGTTAAGGAACCCATGATAAAAATCAAAGTGAAGAATAAAATTCTCAAATTACTTAAGTAAACATTTGCCACATGCAGAATTGAGTGTTCACTTTGTGAGTGGTTTGGGACAGAATAGAGAATAGAAGAAAACCAAGTCAGTTTCTAAAAGTATTTGAAGGAATGGAAGTAGGTTCTTAGAACACAGAAGGATGCCCTTTCTGAGCATGGAAACAGCATATGAAAGCATCAATTCTCATTCTTTAGGCTAAGGCACTTCCTTTTGCTAGCTCATCTCTAGTAGACCCAAATAACAAGGAAATAAGAGCCAGATAGCTTGCCTCAGATCATTTTCTGATTTGTATTCAGTTCAATTATTGGTCACCGTGGAGGCAACAGCCATATTATAAAGAAAATGTAATGAATCTTTGCATAAGTGGATATGCTATAGCAGGACTAGAATATGACTTACTGAAATTCAGTGTTGTCCCTTAGTTCAGGAGACTATGGTCTAGTTCCCCTCTTCTCCTTCATCCACTTCCATATGTCAGGACCCTTTATTTCCATGTCTTTCAGACTTCAGATTTTCTCTCATTTGTTTTTTAACCTCTTACAGGATCTTAGCACATAGTAAGCAGTTAATAAATTCTTGTTGATTCAGTGGATCATTATTTTTTCCTGTTTTAAATTGAGTAGGTTTGGATGCTGTGATCTCTCTTAGATCCCAAATTCTGGAAAAGGTTACTAATTATATAAAATAATTCCATTTCTACTAAATAATATAGTCACATATAGATAAAATCCTGTGGCCAGGGGAGGCCAAATCAATAGAAATGATGAAGGTTCTAAAGAATGCTCTTTTCAGATGTTCAGAGTGGCTTCTGTGCTTAAATTTTTGTTTTTATTGTTTTTTAGCTTTCCTAGCTGTTCCTAAAGTTGCCCTTTATACCAATTTTAATCTATTTGCAGATTGGAGCTTCTTCCTCTAGATCACTGGGTCTTTTGGCTTATGTGAGATTAGTTTGAGGGGAAACAGATAAGTCAAGTCTGAACTACATTTCTTCAAAATTTGTCCTCTAACAACTCATAGCACCTACTCAATTTTCTTTCTGTGTTTCTAAGGCTGCTTCAGTGGCATTCTACCCAGGTCTTCCCTTATAAGGCAGCACTTTCTCTATTTCTATCCATCTTCTTCCTTTAATAGTGTGATTCATCTCTGACCTCATTGATATAGGATCTCCCTCTCCTAAGGAAGATCATAAGTCATCCACTCCATACTATCTTGTGTGAATCTTGTTCATGACCTCCCTAAAATCAGAGGACCTTTCAGATGTGTTATAAACTTCACTCATGGTCTTTTAAATTTCTTGGATATTTGGGGTGTCCATTTTTGAAAAAATCCCTTCTTCTTGGACTTGACTACTTTTCTTTCTCATCATGAGTTTCCTGAAAATTATCTTTTTAGCCACCTCTAGTACACAGGTAATTAGTGGAAAATGCTTCAACCTACTTAGGTATGTCATGTACTCCTTTATCTCTCTGAGGGTCACCCCAAATTTGGATTCTCTAGCATTCCATGTTAACTTTCCTATTCCCATTAAAATTTTCCTGTCCTGAAAGTGTTGTTTTCTGCTAACAGGTCAAATAAAGCTGTGTGAAACTGATACTTGGTTTAAAGTGTTATCTTTCACTGGTAATTCTTGAATTTTAATAGAGTCTTCCTATAAGTCAGTCCTTTAAATAAATAAGGAACTCCTTGGGTGTTCATATGAACCTTCCTGACAGAAAGGTGAACAATTTTGGAACAGGTTTATCTTTGGGACTTCTCAAATCCCAAGACATAGGTATGATCTCCTGGTCCCTCCTAGATGCTTAGAAAAATGGGTTAATAGATGCCAGGTTTTGCCTTCAGGTACCACCGTAGTCTATGATGACAATAAGATAGCAAATGAACAACACTGAATCCAAATCTAGGAATTAATTCGGGCTGGATTGTAAGAATTGATTGTTAAATTTTTATTGTATTTGCACCTCAGAAGTTGGCAAATACTACAAATCAGGGCTTGGTTTATTGCTCTATAGAGTTGCCTAGGGTTAAGAAACTGATGGAGAAAATATTATTAATGCATATTAAACTTAAAAGTGTGTGACTTTTTTTGAGAATTGCTGGTTAAATATTCACCAGCATGATACCGGGTAAAGTTATTTTCACTGGAAATATAGTAAAGAAAAAACATTGTAAATATCTCTACCAGTTTGTGGAGAATTAATTTGTTGCTCTTAATTAATTTTAGGCACAGTGGATAGTGTTGGGGTTAGGGTCAGGAAGATCTGAGTTCAAATATGGCCTCAAACACTAGGTATTTGACCCTGGACAAGTCACTTAACCTCTGTATGACTCAATTTCCTTATATGTAAAATGTAGATACTAATATCACCTGTCTTCCAAGGTTGTTGTGAAGATCAAATGAGGTAATATTTGTAAATGGTGCTAGGATTGTACCCAGAACATGGTCAGTGCTATGTAGGTATTTCTTCCTTTTTTTTTTTCAATCACCAAAATTTTCCCTAGCCTCCTTCCTTGTCTCCTTCACAGAGAGCTGTCTCATGAGAAATATTATTTTTAAAGAAAAAAAAGAGTAAAAGAAATCCCCTTCCCCCAGAAAAACCAGCTAATACTTTAGAACTGTTCTCCATCCATTGTCTTCCCATCACTGTAAAGAAATGAGGAGAGATTGTCATCTTATATCTCTTCTTTGGGGCCATGTTTGTTTTTTTTTTTTTTCAATTTAATGAATTCACTTTTGGTTGTTCTTTCTATTTGTATTGTTCTTCTTGATTTTTGTTTATTAATACTTAACAAAACTCCTTATCTTCTCACATAGAATGGATACTAAATATTGGTTCCAAGGCAGAAGTGTGATAAAGTCTAGTTAATGAAGGCTAAATGACTTACCCAGGGTCACACAACTAGAAAGTATCTGAGGCCAGATTTGTACATAGAATCTCATGTCTCCAGGTGTGACTATCTACTGATCCACCTAGTTGAACCAGTTTTCATTATTAATACCTTTAACCCCCCCCCAACTCTCTCTCTCTCTCTCTCTCTCTCTCTCTCTCTCTCTCTCTCTCTCTCTCTCTCTCTCTCTCTCTCTCTCTCTGTCTCTCTCTCTCTTTCACTGTCTCCCTTTTCCTCCATTCCTTTCTCTCTTTCCATTTCATCTCTCTTCCTTTTTCTTCATCTGTCTCTCTATCTTGTCTTTCTTTGGCTCTCTCCTCAAAATATTTTGCATTTATGTACCAGTGTTACATATTATATTCCCAGATAAAATATAAATTCTTTGAGGGCTGTGACTGTGAGTTTTTTTCTTCTTCTTTTCTTTGTGTCCACAGCATCTGACAAAATACCCTACACATAGGTGGAATCTATTAATTCAAAAGCATGTATTATGGACCGACTATGTGCCAGGACACTATGTTAAGCATGGGAGACAAAGACAAAAATGAAAACATCTGCCCTTGAGGAGTTTGTATTTTGCTGGTGGAAAACAAGATGTGCATAGAAAAGTAAATCAGACAAATAGAGACTTGATTGATTATTTAATTGGCATAGGAAACTCCTCAATGAGGAAACTCTCTCTACCAGTATAGATTGCCAGTCTTCTCTGAAACTTTGAGAATCAAAGATCTGCCTCAATGATTAATAGGTTTATTGTCTAGTCCAGGATTACACATCTATTATGTGTCAGAAGTGAGATGGGTACCCGTCTTCCTAGCTCTGAGCCTTAATCTCTTCCCACTAAGCAACCTTGCCTTTTAATTACAAAATATATACAAAGTAAATGCAAAGTAATTTCTGGTATTTGTGGGAATGAGAGTCATGTTCAGAACACAGAGATCAGGCAAGACCTCAGGAAGGCAGCAGTTACTGGGTGTCTTTAGGAGACAATATGGGAGAAATATAAAGCAGGTCTGAGCTTTGTACAGGGTCTGCCTTTTTTCACAACTTTTTTTTTCATTCCACCAGGAAATAAGTGAGATCTCCCTATAAAGCCCCAAATGGCTCCATCAGAATTCCTATATTTGACAAGAAGTCTCTTACTCTTCATGTCATGCACTCGTATTAAAAACATATGTTGGAGGCTAAAGTAATTTTCTTTACAGACAGTGAATCTTAAGACTGCTTTTTAACAAATTTTCTTTACTTGAATGGTTTACCACTCCCTACAATTGGGCAGACCAGGAAAATTAAAGGGGGGGAAAGAGAAAGAAAACAAAGGCAGAGACTGAATGAAAGCTTTGGGAAATCTGCAGAAAATCAAGAAGGACCAGGTTCTTCAAAATCTAAAGACAGTTTCAGCTCAGGGCCCAGTGATTATATGTGACTTGGGAAGTTTAGGTTTCAGTCAAGATGCCATTTAGAAAAAAAAATCAACTCCATCATTTTTGACAATTTTCAGTCATTGGATAATTACTTCATTCAGTAATTAGAAAGAACTAAGACTTAAAAAATCCGGCAGAGCCAGCCAGTGATGGTGGTTTTTAGCATCAGCCTCTAGGTCAATGTTCCTTCTCACATCAGCTCCTCTGGTGAGGGCGTTTCAGTTATGTTACAAGGATGAAGGCAGCATCTTTAAACAAGTGCCAAGTTCTACTCGACCTCCACTGTCAGACCCAATTTGGCCTGGCCCACAGCGCTTTACATTTTATTTTTTAAATTAGCTGTTCTCATCTCCGACTGTTTGTCTATAGGCCCCTTGTGCTGCACAAGAAGAACATACAATGGGATGTTTTTATTTCATAGGGTGATTTCTTTTTCCTTATTTCCACATTGGCAAATCATTACACTTTCACCTTTTAAAAATACCTTAAACAGCTGCAATTTGCTGGCATCTCATTATTTTTTAGTGAAGGCTTGATTCATACTTGAAACAGTATTTCTTTTGTGTGACTTTGGTCAAGTTCTCTCAACATTTTTTCTTCCTCTCTATCAAAAGGAAGTGTGTTCCCTTTTAGTGTCTTTCCCTTCCTTCCTTCCTTCCTTCCTTCCTTCCTTCCTTCCTTCCTTCCTTCCTTCCTTCCTTCCTTCCTTCCTTCCTTCCTTCCTTCCTTCCTTCCTTCCTTCCTTCCTCCCTTCCTCCCTTCCTCCCTTCCTCCCTTCCTCCCTTCCTCCCTTCCTCCCTTCCTCCCTTCCTCCCTTCCTCCCTTCCTCCCTTCCTTCCCTCCTTCCCTCCTTCCCTCCTTCCCTCCTTCCCTCCTTCCCTCCTTCCCTCCTTCCCTCCTTCCCTCCTTCCCTCCTTTCCTCCTTTCCTTCCTTCCTTCCTTCCTTCCTTCCTTCCTTCCTTTCTTTCTTTCTTTCTTTCTTTCTTTCTTTCTTTCTTTCTTTCTTTCTTTCTTTCTTTCTTTCTTTCTTTCTTTCTTTCTTTCTTTCTTTCTTTCTTTCTTTCTTTCTTTCTTTCTTTCTTTCTTTCTTTCTTTCTTTCTTTCTTTCTTTCTCCATCTCCTCCTCTCTACTCTCCTTTTTCTTTTCCCTCCCTCTTTCCCTTCCTCTCTTCCTCCCTATATAGCGCACTGAGTTCAAATTCTATCTTAGACACTTCCTAGCTGTGTGTGTGTTCCCTGGGCAAGTCATTTAATTTCTTTTAACTTTTATTTCCTTATCTGTAAAATGAGAATAATAATAGCACTTAATTGCCAGGGTTAGTATGAGGATCAAATGAGTTAATACATGTAGACTGGGCAAACTTTAAAGCACTATATACATGCTATTATTAAGTATTAATTTATTTTAAATAATATATTTATCATCAATAAAGTATTAATTTATTATTAATCTTGAGCTTTCATTCTTAAATATTTATTTGATCTAGGAATTTATTTAATTAGGGTTACCTATATTAACATCTGGGTAAGGAAAACCATACAGCAAAAAAGGATGAGATTTAGGAATCCTTGGTTCTTATTTTTCTTGGGCTATTAAAGTACTTGAGGCATATCATAGTGGAGATGCTTACCACACTTCTCTAATTCCTGAACCACATCCTGTAAAGATAAGTTGAGTCAAAATAGTCACACAGAGAGGGGGCTAGACTTGGAGTCACAAAGGTCTAGGTTCAAATCCTATCTTCCATACTTGTGAAGATCAAATGAGAGAAGATTTGTAAAGTGCTAGGCACAGTGCTGGGTACATAGTGGGTGCTATCTAAATGCTAGCTATTATTTTAATCTTCTTCCTGTTACTAACTATTTAATGCTTCTGTCTTACTTGTAAAGCGAGGATAATAATATCTTAGTACCTGCTCTATTGGGCTGGTGTGAGGGGCTCAAATGAGATAGTGTATCATATTGCTGGGCTAGTATTAAACGTCAGCCGCGATTGTTATTATCATTCTTGATTCTGGGGATGTGGGGCTCATCTTACCCTTCTACTTGGCTTCCCTTCTTTGCAAGTCATGGATTAGGAACTACAAGGCTTGCCTGCCCCCAAGGACAGTTTCATCCTCCTTTAAACAGACTGGCCACAGGGTGCCCAGGGGCAGTCTATCCTCAGCTGGAACCTGCAGATGGCCTCTGGGGATTCCAGGAAGCCCTCTTAAGCCCTTTAGAGCATGATATTCTTCACCATTACCCTCACCCCCACCTCCCCTTCTCACAGGCTGAAATTTGGAAACGATTCCTAATATCCAGCTGTACAAATATTCCACCAGGGGACAAGACAAGGATTTACAGTCTCCTCATATCCCCTTAAGTGCTGCTTTTCTTCTATTTTTCAGCAGATAAACTGGGTTTACTCAAAGAAATAAGTACAAACAGGCAGGAGCTGGAAGAGAAGGGGCGGAAGAGGATAGAAAGGCTGGGGCAGCTTGGAAAGTTCCAGTCAGAATGTGGCTTCCTCCTCCTCCCCCACTCCCCCACCCCTTTATTGTCCATGGGGTGATGATAGGGCTCTCAAACCCAGCCTTCCGATACCACGGAAGACTCCTATTAAACCCCCATCAGCCTGGGACGGTCTCTGATTTTTCGGGACTACCTGGAACCCTATTGTGACGGTTTTTGTATTTTTGTAAACCAACACGTTTAATCTACCAATCCGCCTTGCCAATGAACACGCCAGGTTAACCCATATTTACAAGGCATCGTCGGGGCTTTGAGTGGGATCCCCCCCCCCCCGTAAGACAATGTGTAACCGAGTATCTTATGAGTATATAATAATGCCACACGGGTTGGGAAAATACAGTCTAATACAGGACAATTCCTAGAAACATAATCATTGCCTCTGGAAATGGCAAATGCGGCTTCAGCACTAAGATGCAACCTGATTCCGGCCATTGTTGCTCATAGAAATCTCCCGTCGTCATGAGAACATCGAAAACACTGCATGGCGATCAGCAGCAGCTCTCGCCGGAAAAGTACATCTTTCAATATTCAGGCCTTCCTTCCCAGGCGTGATTTGACGGTCTGATCTGCTTTCTATTTTAGTTATCATTCTCTGTCTGCTTATATTGCTGTTTACCGGATTTATCCCGAGTTTTGCTAGCAGAGGACACCCACATACACTGCCATCTACCCTGAGGGATGGATGCCCATTGCTGTGCTGGTCCCTGGGCTGGGAATTTTATTCCTTCTGCTATATTGGATATGAGTGTTCAGCAACTACCACAGGGCACCGAGAACCCTACGCAAGGCCCACAGAAGGGTGATCTTCATAGACTATCATTTTGGATTAAAAACATGTACACACACAGCACAAAAAAGCCATTGCTCTACAGGAGCCCCTTACATACCAGGCTTACTCAAAATTGGGTAGTTCTTTGCAGGGTCCCCTATTAGCATCCTCTCCTTTGATTCATGTTGCACCAACCTTACAGGATTTCATTCTGGGGAATATTAAAAAAAGTTCTTCTTTTTTTCTTGGTCAGCGGTTGAAACATGGCGTCTTGAGAACAAAGCACAAACTTGTGCCAAAGAGAGACACAAGAGGATTAGCTTACTCCAACACCCCCCCCCCCAACAACAGCAACAACCATTCTGGGGAGATGTCAAAGGCTTGTCATCCCTGTGACCAGTCACTTCTCCGATTGGTAAATATATTTAGGGAGAAGTACATCGAGATGCCATCTTTACTCATTTATTTTTCAAACTGGAATGCAGCACATTTTGGGTTTCAGTATATTGCATTTTAAAACTAATGATGCATTCATTCTCAGAGCAAATCTTATTTCTAAGCCCTAATTTAATAGAATTAAACTCTAAGCGGAATTGGTTTTATGAGATAAAACTCTGAAGTTGATAACTGCATTTAGGAAGAGTTCAGGTATTGAGTTTCTCATTTGCTTCCTGCACATGGAAATCCCTCAGATAATCAATATTGACTACCTTTAATTGGTAGGAGAGGCCCTTGCTGAGTTTTCCAGCTTCTGAGGGAGGAATTACCTCTGTTGGAAAGGCTCAGTAGTTTCCCTGGGTGTGCTTCTGCCTGATTGGTCACATATCAGCAGGCATGATCTTTCATAAGCCTAGAAAATGGCTCCTGTTTCTGACCAATTGACCTGTTCTGAGTCAGCTGTTTCTGACCACAACCATATCCAGCTATGCTAGTTATTCCCACTGCACTGATGGGGGCCTTTTTGCCTCCTAGATTTTTCTGATTGCCCTTGCCTTTTTTTTTATTTTGTTTTGTTTTGTGGATTCTTTATTAATATCTTACTCAGTGGACATAGAGAATTTTCAAATGGGTGGAGACAACCTATGCAACTCTAAAAACTGGTTCTTAATGCTGACCCTTCCTCTGATGAATGCCATGCTAGTCTTTGAACCTAGTATTTTCTAGTTCCACTCATGGTGGTTCTTGAAAAGTAGATCTATCTGGATCCTATAGAAACCTCGTGTTGTCTTGCATTTGTGTATAGGGAGGAATGGGTTTCAAATGTGAATTTGAAGGAATTTATCAAACTAAAAAAAATGCATTTCTTCTCTGTGAGCATATGATCCCATTCCTCTCATCACTGATAACGGACCCTGCAGGAAAAATCAAGCCTTTTCCAAACAGCTGGTGCATTATTTAATGGAATTGGAATTTTAACACCAAAAAAATGCTACTCGATCCAACCTCATTTTTCTGATGTAAAGCAGTTTTTTTTTTAGTGCTGTAGTGTTTATGTATATGGAAAATCTTGCTGAAAATGATGATGCTGATTTCACTGTGTGCTGTGTCTTCCCCTACCCTCCTACCCTGCCCCCTTCTGTTCTCTATTTCAGAAATTCTTGGTCGTGATGATGAAATGTTTAATACATTCGGGTTATTTGCAGAGTTTGCTTTGGCTTTTAAGGCCTCTTTTCCAGGCAACATTTTCTGAGCTGGTTCTCCTCCCTCCACTCCCAAGTCACCTGGCTTATTCTCATCTAGAAATGTACACTAATTCTAAGGTGGGCCAGTATAGAGTCTGGTTAATTTTCTCTGAGGTTTATGGTTTGGTCCTAAGTCTAAAGCATTGAATGCATTCCCATTCCTCCAATTGCCTTGGATGTATTTGTATATATTTTATATCATCTAGAACTATATACATGCATGTTGTCTCATTAGACAGCGTAAGAGGATGAGGGCAGGGATTGATTATTTCACTGTAGTCACTGCATCGTTCAGTGCCCAGCTCAGTGTCTGGCACACTGGAAGCACTTCATACAATTGGATTTGTTCAATGATCTAGTTGAGTTCCTGTGAAAGAATCCAAAGCACTCTCCAGCTACTTCTGGTGACAGCCTGGGCACAGTCCTATGCTAGGGCGTATGCAAGCCTATCTTCCCCAGGGGATGGGCATGAAAGACCACTTGATGTGAAGCCCAGTTTAGCAAGCTGGGAAAGTAGATGTTGGAGCTGGCACATTTCAATGCAAATCGATTGTACTCTGGCAGCTTCATTGCTCCGAATTTCACTGAGAATATGGGGCACCAAACAATTGGCATTTGACAGTATAAGAAAGAATAAAAAATGCAGAGTCTCTGAGCCAAAAGGCTGTGGGCAGGCAGCCCCTGTGATCACTGTTTCCTCCTTCTTCATGTTTCTAAGTTCTTTATTTTCTCAGATTCTAAAGTGTTTCTTCACCTCCCCTCCTCCAAACCTTCCTCCATACATTAGCATTCTCTGTCGACTTCTAAGTGCCACAGAATGGTATTTTCTAGGAACAGAGGCAGAAAAGTTGATCTATTTATAGGATCATAGGTTGAGGAAGGGTAGGGACCTCAGAGGCCACTGCATCTAATTGATTCATTATTTAGAAGAGGGAACTGAGACCCAGGAGGGTTAGGTGACTTTCTCTAGATCTCAAGGGTAGTAATAAGATCTCAGAAAAAGGATTTGAAACCAGGTCCAGAGCTCTTTCTTTGGAAAATGTCAAATTTTGAGTACAGAAGTCAAAGCTTCTTTTTCACTTACCCACTTCTCCTAGTCTGGGACTTCTGGGATAAGCACCCATCTTAAATGGTCCTCGTTTTCTAATCCTTTCCCAAACTAACTTTGTGACCTCAGACAAATCATTTTCCCTTGTCTGGGTAAATTTACATTTCCTCTGCAATAAAATGAAGGGCTTGTAGCAAGTGATCCCTACAGTCTCTCCCAACATTAACATTTTATGTTTCTAAGTATTATTTAGTTTGGTGGCACAATGGATAGAATCCTAGGCTTGGAGTCAGGAAGACCTGAGTTCAAATATGCCTTCATATACTTGCTATTTATGTGATCCTCCTGGGAAAGGCTTTTGTTTTCCTCAATTTCTTCATCTCTAAAATGGGAATAGTAATAGCATCTACCTCCCAGGATTATAATGAGGATCAAATGACATAATAATTGTAAAGAACTTAGCACAGTGCCTGGCACATAGTAAGTGTTAGCTATTATTATTATTATTGGAAGAATAATAATGAATACATTTCTTTTGGCAGTATGTCTTTTCCTGGGTCTCTCTCTGGCTTCTTTTACTTGTTCATTTCTCAGAAATACTTAGGAAAAAGCCCAGAAAGAGGAGGCAATTCTGTTATTCAGCAAAACAATCCAGGGATTTTGCTTTCTTCTCTAAAACTAAGGGCTATTTTCATCTTTTTTTCTGATGAATTTCTCAGTCTGATCAGCAACAGTAAGGGTAAAAATCCCTTTTCATTCTCACTTGGCCAGACAAGGACATCACGTTCGTGGAGGCACGAGTCAAGTATGAGCACAATCCCATTGGCTCCTTTCTCTCACACTGTTGCTTCTCCTACAAATTCAGAGCAGCATTGGTTAACTTATGTTTCCCTGGGTAACAAGACAGATAGAATATGGGTAAATACTATTTATAGCAAATACAAGTAAGGATTTTCTAAGTATTAGATGAGATTTGAGACATCAGTTATATTGTTAACAACAACAAGAATCACAATAATAAGGGCTAATATGTATATGGCATCTTAAGATTTGTGAAGCATTTTACATGTTAGTCCATTTGACTACTATAACAATCTTGTGAAGTAGGTCCTATTAATATCTTAATTTTGCAGATAAGGAAACTGAGGCAGATGACCCCAATTACTCAGAAAGATATCATAGTAAATGCCAAGCAGAATTTGAACTCAGTTTCTGCTGATTCCAAGTCTAGTACACTATCTTCTATACCAGTATCTGCATCAGCCTCATAATACTGTTATCCTTCTAGTTACTTAGGTTCACATTCTTGGAGTTGTTTTTGTCCTTTGTCATGTCTAAACAATTGCCCAAATCTTGTGGGTTTCATCTTCGCTGCAGCTCTCTCCACCTTTCCTTATTCTCTCCTATCCTTTTTCATGACTACAATTCCAAATTAGACCCCTATTTCCTGGCAATGGAATTTTTTAAATGAGCAAGATGACTTTTATTTCCACCTTAAAAAAGAAAACACTTACCTTCCATCTTTGAATCGATGCTGTGCATTGGTTGCAAGGCAGAAGATCATTAAGGGCTAGGCAATGAGTGTTAAGTGACTTGCCCAGGGTCACATAGCTAGGAAGTGTCTGAGGTCAGATTTGTACACCGAACCGCACATCTGTAGATATGGCTCTCAATCTGCTGAGCCACCTAGATGCCCTCTATTTCCATTCTTAATGAAAATCACATAATTATTAATAACTTTTGAAAATCTTGAAATAATTTAACCTGAAGGCACAGAAGAAAACACAAAAATATGTATGAGATCTTAAAGGGAAAAAAGATAATCCAATGATGAGAATAAATTATAAACAAGTTTCTGTCACCAAACATTCTGACCATAAGTTATAGCAAACTCTTAGCTATTACTATTTTAATAGCTATTACTATTAGCACTTGATAAATTCAGTCTCTATCTGTTCATCCATCTGTCTGCCTGTATTTCACTCTCTGTCTCTGTCTCTCTGTCTCTCTCTGTCAGTCTGTCTCTTTCTCTCCCTCTCTTTCCCCTGCCTTCAGGACAGTGTCTTACATCATCAGAATTTAATACATGCTTGTTGAATTGTTTCTTATGTACTGAATATTAGAAAATCTGAACCCAAATCATCAGTGTCTGAGGTTTGTGGGTGGGAATAGAAGAGAATTATGCCCTTGCCTGTTTTTTGAGAATACAAATCCTCAATCTCTCCAGGCATTCCAGGCAAAGAATCCTTGCTTTTGGCAAAAAGGTGTTATTGGATATTGGCAGGGGTGCGATTTGCTGTAGTACTTTTCCTTGCAGACTTGACTAATATGGGGAATGGAGACAAACGACTGACCTGACAAGTGTGTTAATAGGAGACCCTTGGAGAATGATGGAGACCTTTTCAGGTTCCTGACTTAAAGCTCAAAATATGCTTACGACCCTCTCTGAGACAGGGGTATATTACTGAAATGAAAATACGGATACTGCCTTGGGGCCATCTTAGTGAACTCTAATGTTTGTTGTGGGGAAAGGGAGGTTGAGGAAGCAGTGATCTTTTTGGAGCCAAATCTAACCCAGGAACTCTGTTGGGGGAGGGAGGAACTGGGAAGGGAATGAAAGCTGAAGCATCTGTCAATGAATTAGATAGCTAAGATGATAATGATTAATCCACCCCCCCCCAAGGTTTAGGGGGATGGGTAACAGTGCAGAAAAGGGGTCTCCCTTAAGAGAGATATAAATCTATATATGCTAATGGATTCCAGTTTCAAGAAACTGTGTTGTCAAACTCCAACATCTGTGTTGAGACATCACATTGCTCAATGGAGAATGGTCATCACAGTGAGTTTTTCAGTAGGAGATGAGTTTCCCCAATCTCCATCTGTTTTCCATCAGTCACATTCTCTCATCCATATCCCATTTGCCCTGTATGGAATTCCCTCCAAGGGGAACTTATTGAGGAGAAAGGAAAATGAGCTCAGGAGAATGCAACAGTGGGCATTCCCCCTCCCCATCCCCAGTTTAGAAGATTAATGCCAGCAGAAAAAGATCTGGCCCAGAATATATAGGAAGGAGGTAGCACCACAAGCATAGAGCATCCCTTTGAGAACACCTGGCTTCTTATTTCTGTGCAGATTGTAGCCCAGAGAATGTTTCATTACATCTATCTTACCATACTTGCCAGTGGTTCCTTCTTTCCCCCCACACCCTGTCTCTACACGGAGTTCTATATTTTAATCTATGTTCAAGCTCTTTGTGAAAAAATAGTTTGTAACCATGTTTTGACAGTAATAAGACAGATTGTAACTTGGAAGTGGAGATATTGTGGTCTTTGGTAATTGTACTTAATCACAATATATTTCAACAAAAGGAAAGTTTAAATGGAAGAGGAAAAAAGAGAAAGGAGATGATAATAGAGGTGGCTTAAAGCAACATGTGTTCATCCCAAGAGGCCACATGCAGCAAACAGAGCCCAGGACTTGAAAAAATTCATTGAATATTTTTTTTCCAGGAATAGGTGTTATAGTCTTTGTTCACCATCTCAGTAAAGACAAGATTTGCCAACTTGACTCTGACTATTGTTCCACAGTGCTGTTATGTTTGTGATGGCTTTAGTAACCTCAAAAGTGGAGGTATCTAGGGTTTTGTGATAACACTAAACAGGTTAAGGATTTTAGTTTTCATATGTTGAGTTGCTTCTTTATTTGCTCGGAACCTTGAATAGCCTCTCTGTTTGTTAGCATATATGTTATCTAAAAGATTGAGTTCTAGAATGGTAACATGGAAATGCTGGGTGGGTTTGGAACCATTTGACTGATTAGTGGGATAATGTCATCTTGGAGGGAGGCTTCTGATAAATTGCCCTAGGAATCTATTCTGGTCCCTTTGATGTTCACCATTTTATTGATGACTTGGTTGAAGACATTGGCATGCTTGTCAAATAATACCCAGATGACATGAATCCTAGAGGAATAATGAACACTTTGTATGACAGTCTGTATCTATAAAGACCTTGACAGATTAGAGTGGTGAATCATATGGAATAAGAAAGAATTTAATGGAGTTAAATGAAAAGTTCTATACTTAGGTTAAAAAAAATCACTATAGATTCATTCATTCAACAAACATTTATAAAGTGTCTTTGTACTCAAGGAGTTTATGTTCTACTGGGATAAAACAATGTGGGTACCATTGGGTAAATGGAGAATATGTGCAAGGTAAATAAGTCAACAAGTATTTATGAATGACCATGTGGTAGGCATTTTGCTAAGCCCTAAGCATCTAAAAAAGGATACAAAACAGTTTCTGGCCTCAAGGAGCTTACAGTCTAATCAGGGAGACTACATGCAAAAGGGAGCAGAAAAGGGAGTAGGGAGGAGAAATCATTTCAGTCAAGTCCAACTCTTTGTCACTTTATTTGTCCCCCAAATCAACCAGCTTCTCAGCACATGTAGGAAGACTGGTACCATTTTGGATGAAGTGCCAGTGAGGTACCATTCATTTACTTATTTATTTATTTATTTATTTATTTGTTGCTACTTTTAGCATCATAATTTAAATAATAGAATACTACAAATGAAAAAAACTATATAGACCATTTGAGGATCTGTAGAAAGAGAACTGTCCCTCTTCTGTGTCCATATACTAAGAGATTATAGAATTTCAGAATTAGAAGGGAGCTCAGTGGCCATCTAGTAAACCTATAACAGAAAGAAATTACTAATATTATATCTCTGACAAATGCTTATCTAGTATTTTTTCTTGAAAACTTCAAAGGAGGGGAAACCTACTGCTTCCTGGGGCAGCCCAGTCTACTTTTTTTTATCTGCTCTAATTTTTAGGAAGTTTTTCTCCCTAATAACAAGTCTAAATTTGATAGTTCCCCTAGTTCTAGTTTTTAGAGCTAAACAAACAAACAAACAAAAACACTTTTCAAATGTTTAAAGTAACCAATCATCAACCCAGCAATTCTTTTCTTCTGTAGGCTAAAACATGACCTATTTCTTCAAATTGTCATATTCCATACACCCAGGAACCTTTACTATGTTGAATTGCCCTTCTTTGAATTCTCTCCTATAGTAAATCTCTTTCTTTGCCAATTCTTATTTGTACCTCCTACTTCTGGCTGTTAGGAGAATCAAGCATATGGAATTTTTTGGAATCATTTCGGAATTATTTTCCTTCTATTTTCTTTCAGGAAAGGACTCTTCCTTTACCTACGGTCACAGAATTAAGTGTGTGGGTGTATATATGTGTTTTGTATTTTTCTCCCCTGCTCAGTAGCTGGATGAGTCTGCAGAGGCCATCAAGCCCAGCCCTGCCATTTTGTAGTTGAGGATACTAAGACCCAGGAAATATAAGTGACTTGCTTAAGGTTCTATTGCTAATAAGCATGAGAAGGGAGATTTGTTGTCAGTGCTATTTGAGGAGGACAAGTCTTCCATGATTCTTTATTTCTCTGGTGGAGAATAGCCACTTGTGCAAGGATCTAAGCACTGGGCATTATCTATTGCTGGCATCTTAAACCCGAGTTTCATGCTCAGCATCACCTCTGGTCCTGGCCCTCATTGTTAGTCTGCTGTGGTATGTGGATGTTTATGTAGCCTCAATTCTGTATCTATTTGTTTTCATGGCAAAGCATCTTATTGTGTAAACTCAAGGATTTGCTGGGACTTTGCAGAGGGAGGGTAATCTTTTGGCCACAGGAAGAACGCCGTAAAGGAAGATTTCTTTTTTTTCTTGCTGTAGACTAGACAGCATAACACTTACTTTATAGGAGTTTTTATGTTGATGGCCCCTGGGGGTAGATGAGTTGAAGAAGGCATGTGTAGGCCTGAGGACATAGGGCCACTGAGACCCCTTTGATGGAGTCAAACTTTTTATCACCTTCTTCTCCCCCTGAGTTTTAGCACAATTTGAGACTGACTCCATTCTGTCTGAAATATATGGTTTGTTTTTAGCTCTGCCTAGCCTCGGTGGGCTGGGAAGCTAGTGTTGGTACTACCTCCTTGATTTAGGAGCCTTGATCTATGTTAAGAAGCAACATGGACTAATGGACAGAGCACCGCACTTGGAATCAGCAAGACTGGGATTCAAATCCTATTTCTCATGTTTACTGGCTGTGTGACCCTGGACAAGACAATTAGCCTCTCATGGCTTCAATTTTCTCTTTTGTAAAGTGTGAACACCAGAGTCTAGACGAGCTACTTTGCAGGGATTCTGTGAGACTCAAATAAGGTAACATTTAAAGAATATTTGGCAACCCTTTATCACGTCATATAAATATCAGGTATTATAGTTCTATTTAAATAATCAACTAGCATTTATTCATTATCCATCGTAGGCTAGACACTGTGCTCTGTAGTGGGAATGCAATAGCAAATATGAACAACCTTTGCCCTTAAAGAACTTATATTCTGTTGGAGGAGAGACCCTGTGCATGTATTAAGTAGAGATAGGGTGGTTTCCCTGGTAGAGAAAACTCACTTGAAGAAACTCTAATTAATACAAGGTGATGCCTTCTCTTACTTGTGGGGTTGCTTAGAGCACCTGGTGTATGTCAGAGGTAGGACTTGAAAGTAGGTCCTTTTAACTTCAAGGTGGCCATTTGTTGGAAGGGGAGGTGCTGTAATCTCCTCCTTCCCTTCATTCCTTTGTTTGTTTGTTTCTTCCTCCTTTTCTCTGTCTCACCCAGGCTGGAAGTACAGTTGGTCTATCATTGGCCATAGTGTGGACACTTCAACAGCCTAGCCTGCTGTAGCACAGAACTCTCAAACTCAAGGGATCCAACATCCTCAGTCCCCCAAAGTAGCAGACCTTCCAGAATGCACTCTCATGCCCAGCCAGGCACATTACAATAAGGGAAGGGATTGGGGGTGGGATTATTAAAAGGCTAGAGACCTTTCTCCTTTTCCTAAATATAATACATCTATATATGTGGCCAATAAGTAGATGGATGCAGTCTTTGTTATGTTTTTATTTTTTAAAGTACCTGTTAAATACAAATAGATAACCTGTCCCGTGGCTCATCCATTTCCCCCACATCTTCCCATTTGTTTTATATGAAGAGTGGCCTGAGGCTGGGCCAAATGAATTTCACATATTTTCTCATGGACAAGTAGGTAGCAGAGGGAGCACATATGTTTGGGATGACTACTGAGGAATCTCAGGCATGTACAGATTCATGCATATTTATGAGGTAATTAGTTGTTCATTCATTCATTAGGGGGTATTTATAGGGCTACTTGGGAAAGCTTCCCTGTTGTAGCTTAGAGAAAAGAGATGAGTCAAGGCAGACCCCAAGGGAATAATATACACTGGCTCAAGGGAGTCATGGCTTGACTTAGCAAAGGCTCATGTTCCCAGGCCAAAAATTACTTTGAACTCTGAGTAGGGAATGCAAATGGATGGATTTTCCAAACACCTGGAATCAGGTATTTAATGAACTCACTTCCTCTAAAAGGGCACCCATGACACCCTTACCTGAAGGCCTGAAAGTGGGAAGATGCTACTTTTAAAGCTGTGTGTGCCCACGAAGAAGTTTCACTGTGATTTAGAAGTGAAGGATAACTTGATCTCCTCTGAGAAGTGGTGAGACAAAGTGAGAAGAGAGTTGGTCTCAGAATCAAGAAAACCTGGTTTCAAGACTTGTCTCTAATGTATACTGGCTGGGTAAACCTGGGCAAGTGACTGAATCTCTCAGTGTTATGGGCAGCTCTGTGTTTGTAAATAGCAGAGAAGGTGACAAACAGCATTGGTTTAGGATCCTCCTTGGGGGGTTTCCTATGAAACTAATGTCACATGTCAAAGCCTTATCCATCTCCCTGAACTCCTTCAACAAATCTAGTGGAAATGTTCTCTCTCTCTCTCTCTCTCTCTCTCTCTCTCTCTCTCTCTCTCTCTCTCTCTCTCTCTGTGTCTCTCTCCCTTCTTCTTCCCCTCACTTTCTCTTCTCTTCTCTCTCTCTCTCTCTGTGTCTCTCTGTCTCTGTCTCTCTCTCTGTCTCTGTCTCTGTCTCTGTCTCTGTCTCTCTCTCTCTCTCTCTCTCTCTGTCTCTATCTCTCTGTCTCTCTCTCTGTCTCTCTCTCTGTCTGTCTCTCTCTCCCTTCTTCTTCCCCTCACTTTCTCTTCTCTCTGTCTCTCTCTCCCTCTTCCCCTTCCTCTTTCTCTTCTCCCTCTTTCTCTCTGTCTCTCTCTCTCACTCTCTCTCACTCCCTTCCCCTCTCCCTCTCTCTATTTCTGTCTCTGTCTTTCTGCCCCTCCACATATATATATATATATATATATATACACACATATATATGAACTTATACACATATGCATAAAGTATATAGGACAACTAGATAGTACAGAAGATAGAGCACAGGGCCTAGAGTCAGGAAGATTCATCTTTCTAAGTTCAAATCTGGCCTCGATACTTAATAACTGGGTTACCCTGGTCAAGTCACTTAATCCTATTTATTTCAGTTCTTTTTCTGTGAAATGATCTGAAGAAGGAAATGGCAAACCACTCCACAATGCCTGCCAAGAAATACCCCAGTGGAGTCACAAAAAAACAGACACAGACATGATTGAAATGACAGAACAATAAAATAAAATCTATGTATAAATAAAAGTATGTATGTTTAAAAGTAGTAACATCATACAAATGTTTATGGAAATATTTATTTTTATGTCTTTGTTAATATATTAATGTTTATATATTAATTTTATAAAAACATTTTTATGGTGTTGCTGCTTTTTATCCCGAGGAAGGGTGACAATGTAAGTGGTGATTGAAATCAGAGCTATACTTTACTCTGTCTCAGACCCTGACATCATCCAGACCCCAGGGAAAGAAGTAAGATCTGAAGTAAAAAAATGGAAGGGATACAAGCAAAAAAGCAGATAAACCCAAAAGCAAAAGCAAAATTACCAGGTCAAAGAACAAGCCCTGAAAGACTCTCTCCCTAATACAACATAATATGTAAATTATATATATATATACATATTTGTAATATGTAATATTACATCTATTTATCTGCTTATAAGAGGAAGCATTGTAGAGGGGCTAACAAGCTTGGGAAAGGAAGGGACACCCTGATATAAGCAAAAACAAACATCCAGTTCTGATGGGAATTTGGGTCAGGGCAATGTTAAATAGCATCAGTATGAATAAATGGGATCAGTAATCAGGAGGCAGAGAGTTGTATCATTGGTCCACATTTGACCTGGCCCTATGCTGATTGCTGTGAAGTTCTCCTAATGTCAAAAATAGGAAGGACATACTATATTTTAGGGCTTGGTATGAATTCATAGCACTCCCATGATTCATCCCTCCCCTACCTCACTTTTCCTACCTATTTATATGGTTCTTTCTTTAAAAAAATAGATCATGCTAAACACTTGAGATGAGATTTCCAGTGAAGGAACTTGTCCCAAACAGAATATGCTCTGCATTTCATATGAGATCTTCTTCAATATCAAAGAAAGGCAGTTTGTTGAACCTGTGTTTTTGAAAATCTATCCCTACATTAGATCTGAGAGAGAAAAAAAAGTGACTATCTCTTCAAATCATCTTAACACTTGAAAATCCCCTCTGAATCTTTGTTTTTCCTTGCTCCAAGTACTATGCCAGCACGTTTCTTGTGGTCATGGGGGATATTTCAATATTTAAGTCCTTTGGTTATTTAAAGAGAACTTCAAATTCACTTTAGGGGAAACACAACAAAATAAAAATTGACCTGAGCCAATGGCTTGCTTGGTGAAGACACAAAGAATACAAAGAGATGATGTATTGACTCCAACATTTTCCTCTATATTTCCTGTCTTATTTTTGGTTTGGGGCTGCTTTTTTTGCATTCACTGACCACCTCCATATATCTTTACACACATTCTTTACTAATAGTAATATTATTAATAGTAATTTATGACAGCTATTTCCCATCATTCAATTCCCCCCCCCCCCGAAAAATACTATCTTGTGAAAATCATCTATGAAACAACATCCTTTCCTTGCAGTTTTCAGTTCTTTTCAGTCACATATGACTTCATGATCCCATTTGGGACTCTCTTGGCAAAGATACTGGAGTGATTTGCCTTTTCCTTCTCTTGCTCATTTGACAGATAAAGAGACTGAGGCAAACAGGGTGAAGTGGCTTGTCTAGATTCATGTTGTTGTCTGTGAGTGTCTGAGGTGAGTGTCTGAGTGAGTGTCTGAGGCTGAAGTTGAGTCTTTTCTGTTCTCCAAGCCTGATCCTCTGCTGTGTCACCCAGATGTCTGAGGTGACCCAATGGATTCCCCAATTTCTTCCTTAGTAAAATAAAGGGATCGACCTAGGTGAACTCTGACTTGCCTTTCACTTCCAGATTCTTTGCTTTGTTGCCTCCCTGAGACTGCAGGCTCCTTGAGGGCAGCACCTAGGTGGTAGGACGGGCTAGACCAGTGACATGAGATACATAATGGATTATTGAATTCAATTGTAGAAATGAGCCAAACCTACTTGGATAAGAACTTTTAAAAGACTTGGGCCAGAGAAAGCCCTGCTCCATTCATTACCTTTTTGAAATGGAAGGCCATATAAGCCTTTCATTTAGATAATGAAATATTAAATTTGACTGTCACACAGCTACCTCCTGGATTTCAGAACCCTCCCCAAATTCATTTAATGCGTGGCTCTGACACCTCTCATCATATGCTTTGATGGGGAGAGTGCCTGAGAAAAAAGTTATTAATAGTTTTAAAAGAACTTGCGGATTTGCCAAAATGTTTTCTGTAATAATTCTCTGTGTGTGAATGTGTTTGTGTGTGTGTGTGTATGTGTACAACTGAAGAAACCAACAAAGAATAAATTTCACCTTGCAATGAGCTTAACGAAGTACAAGAAGCATTTTCAAATATAATTCAAATTTAGCAAACCGTTATCAAGTACTCATGATGCATAAAGCTCTGTATTAGGCACTGGGAGAGAATAGTTATAAAAGAAGACATGTTGCATTTTTTTTCGCCCTCATTAATGTTTACTCATTGCCTTCTATCAGAGCTATCTGGGTATGTGCCTCATATTCAATTAGATCACAAGGTCTGTGAAGACAAGGGGCTTTGTATTTCCCTCAGGGTCAAGCACAGAACTCTACGCAGAACATTTTTTTTAAAGGGTGAAGCTTTTAATTTGATTGTTTTTAACATGGATATCAAAAAAGGGGATTTATTTACACACAGTAGAACAGAAAAAGATGGCTGCATATGCAGCTATACATCTCTACATAGAAAAGAATAAGCACGTATACCATACCTGCTATGTGCCAGGCACTGTGCTAAGTGCTTTACAAATATTACATCATTTGATATTACCACTGATCTACCCTCATTTCCTAAATCCTCTAATTGAAAAAAAAAAAAGATTAAGAAACTCTTGTAATGAATAGGTGAGCTCAACAAATAACCACATGGGCTATGTCCAGAAATGTATCTCTTCCTACTTGCAAAGTCCATCGCCTCCTCTCCAATGGTGGTTGGTTGTTGCTTTGATCAGAGCTCTTGATTCTTTCAAAATAAATTTCCTTTATTATATTTTGTGAATTGTTCTTCTGGCTCTGCTCACTTCAGTACATCAGTTCAAACAAGTTACCTGCCCCCTGGACTTTTCTGAAACTATCTCCTTTTCTTCCTGTGTAATAATAATTTTTCAGTACTTTAATATGTCATCATTTTTAAAATCCATTTTTCAGGTGATGGGCATGAAGCCTCCTTTGTTTCCAGTTCTTTACTACAATAGAAAGAGATAAATGAATTTTTGCACAGATGAATATTTTTCCTCTTTCTTTATTCTTTGGGTTTTAGATCTTGTAGTGGATTGGTAAGCTTTTAGGCACAGTTTCAAAATGTTTCAAGAATGGTTAGACTGTTTACAGATCCACCAACAATGTATAAACTTACGCAACCTTGAGCAGTCCCTTTAACAACTGCCATTTTCATTTGGTGGGGGTAAATTTGCCAATCTGATGAGTATGAGGTGGAATCTCAGTTGCTTTCATTTGTATTTCCCTAATACTTAGTGACCTGAACCCTTTTAAAATATCTATTGATTGGATTTATTTTTTCTTTGAAAATTTCCTGATCAATTTTTTACATGATCATACATGTATAACCTCGATTAAATTGCTTATCATCTTAGGGAGGAAGGAAGACAATTTGGATTTCACAATTTTGGAAAACCCATGTTAAAATTGTTATTACATGAAACTGGAATATTATATTATTAAGGAAAACTTCCTGATTGCATCCTTTGTTTATCTATTAAGAAATAGTTCTCATTCATGCATATGATAAGGTCCTTGTATATTAGAGATGTCAGAGAAACTTACTGCAAAGTTCTCCCCACCCCCAGTCAACTGTTTTGCCTTTTAATGTTAATATAATTGGTTTTCTTTGTGAAAAAATTTCAACTTAAGCAATCACAATGATCAGTTTTATCTTCAATGATCCTTTCTTTCTCTTGTCTGGTCATGACCTCTTTCCCTATCTGTCATTGTGGGAAGTATTTCTTTGTTTCCTTCTCTAATTTGCTTATCAAGGGACTCCTTGCATTTCAGTCAAGGCAGTTTTAATTTATGACTTCTTGAAATGTGGTAACTAGGTGTTTTTTTTTTTTTTGGCCAGGATTTTCATATAGTCTAGTAAATTGGGATTATCGCTCATTGACTGTTTTCAGGTGAGCTATTTTTGATAGGATATACCTTATATTATCTTTTACTTTTTTCAGACTTTTAATATTTGTTCTAATATTTTTGATGTCTCATAGAATCATTGATTTATTTTGGTTTGTATTAATTTTCAGGGGGTGCTACATGGGTATGGTTTTGAACCTTTTAATGTTAAGATATTTATCCTCCTTCCAATTCTTATAATCAAAGTTCCTAATAAATCAAATAGGATAATACCTATAAATCAACACACTGCCTGATACTTAATAATTGCATATTCCTCCTCACCCCTCTTAATGTTGGATTGACCTAAAGACATTTCCTGTCTTCAAGGACCTGTTAATTCTAAAGAAATAAATACTTATAATAAAATATTAGAGAAGATATTAAATTATTCTTAATCAATTTAATTATTAATTTATTCTGATTTGCAACATATTTATATATTACATGATGGTTATATTTTAATAATTAACAGTTAATAATAAGTATTAAAACTGTAATACAAGCTAGAATGCTAAGTGTAAAGGAGAAAGCCAGCAAAAGTAGTAGGAGAAAGCTGAGGATGAAAATATTAATCTTATAAAGTGGTATTTCTACCAAGATCAAAGGAAGGAAAAGTGATTTCTATATGTAAAACACTCAAAGCAGTTACTTTTGTGATAGCAAAGAGCAGAAAGCTCATGTGATGACCATCAATTGGGGAGTGTCTAAAGAAATCATAGCATATGAAGAAGAGGGCTGGTTTCAAAGAAACATAGAAAGACTTGTGTGATTTGATGCAGAGTGGAATAAGCAGAACCATAATTATAATTTATACAATATAATAGCCACATTGTAAAAAATCAAACAGTATCAAAAGAGTCTGGAGATGACTAATCATAATTCCAAAAGACTGATAAGAAAGCATTACTTACCCTATCCCTTAACAGAAGAAAATTGAGGCTGAGATGGTAAAGTGTCTTCCCCAGGAATATACAGTAGTAGTATTTGAGACAGGATTTGATATACATCTTCTTGATTCATAGTTCAACACTCTATTTACCCCTTGTACATGAGATATACATTTTTTGAATATGGTCAATATTAGGAAATTTTTTGGTTTGTCTGTGCATATTTGTTACAAAGTTTTGATTTTCTTTTAATTTTCAGTGTAGGTAGGGAGGATGGCAATAGAGAGAAAAAATACTTGTTTAAAAATCTAATAAAGTCAATTAAAAAAGAATAAAATAAAAAAAAAGTTTTTCTTATACTTCCAGGCTCCAATAGTATATGAATCTGGGATATAATAATCATAACAATAATAATAGCTAGCATTAGTATAGCCCTTTATGGTTTGCAGAGCACTCTCTCTCTGTTATCTCATTTGATCCCCAAAATGACCCTGCAAGGCAGGTGCTATCTTTATTTCCATTTGACAGATGAAGAAACTGAGACTGAGATGGTAAGTATTATCCCCAGGGATACACAAGTAGTAATATTTGAGACAGAATTTGATTTACATCTTCTTTATATGTTGAACTTTATAGTTCAACACTATTGACTGAGCCACCCACCCTTTTATTCTTCAACGTATGTAGAGATTTGTTGATTAGTGTGGCCAGAAAAAAAAATCATCAACCAACTTCTGATAATGAGTCTTTCTGAACTTGCTCAGGCTGGTCCTCAGATAATAGAAATAACATGGTGTGGTTTGTCATCAGTGGGGGTTCCTACACCTATCATCAAAGCCTCAGAGGCAGTGGAGTATAGTGAAAAGAGAGCTGCATTTATCAGAGGATCTGGATGCCTCCCATTCCTGGATCAACCATTTACTATTTGCAAGACCTTGGTCAAGTCACAAATTCTATGAGTCTCTTCAATTGCAAAGTGCACTCTCATTAGCAATGTGATGATGGGCAACCTAATTATTCTCTTGAAGTCTTAGTTTCTCCAACTGTAAAACAAGTTAAATGAATATATATATATATTTAAATATATATATATATATATATATATATATATATATATATATATATATATATGAGGGGGCAGCTAGGTGGCTCAGTGGAATGAGAGTCAGAGTTAGAGATGGGAGGTCCTGGGTTTAAATCTGTCCTCAGACAGTCCCTAGCTGTGTTTACCATGGCCAATTCACTCAATCCCCATTACCTAGCCCTTACCTCTCTTCTGCTTTGGAACCAATATATAGGATTGATTTTAAGTTGGAAGATGAAGATTTTTTATAAATAATGATAACATAAGTAAAATTATAGGATTAGGTTAGATTACTTTAAGAGCCCCTTTTATCATTAAATCTTTGCTTCTTTGTCCTCCAGGTTGGATAGTCTTCCTAGATCATAAAGTCTTTTAGCATGGCCTTCAAGAAATCCATGATCATTTTTGAGCCAGAATGAAATAACAGAGTAGGAATTTTTAATTATATTTTTAATGGAGATTATAGTAGATTTTGGTGTCTAGCTGCTGTATATGTTTTGACAGTGTTGTAACTAAGATGGGGAAATTGGATCTTTGACCCCAGGTGCCAGATTTAGAGGGAGCTAACAGAACTTGTAGTCAGCTCTTCAGCATGGTAGCAGCAATGAAACATAATTGCTAGCTAGGAAGAAGAGGGGATTGGAGATTAGATGGATTAGATTTGTGATGTCTTTGGTATAGGGAACTCATAAGTATTCCCTTTACTAATTCATTACAGTCAATTTGTTGCATCATTACACCTTAGAGAAGAACTTAGAATAGTAAGAAATTGTGACTCAACCAAGTTCACAAGGACAAAACAGGTCAAAAACAGGTCTTTGACCCATATTTTCCTGGAAGATAAGTGAGATCTCTACACTTATTTCATGTGACTCCTCTGATAGCAGAGTAGTTATTTGAAAAAAGATGTTATGAAGTTATGGGAGGAGGGGCTGCCATGAACTTCTTTCATGTGTTGCCCCATTCTCCTACCTCAAAGTTTCTCAATAATGATTTCTTCAGAAGTACACTTAGTTGGAGTCCTGGGGTCTCTATGTCCATTCATGAAGGAATGAAACATACACTCCCACCATCCATCTCCCTCTACCCCTCTTTGTTAGTTGCTCTGGGCACAGTTTATGATGCTTTTGCCCTGGGTCCCCAAACTCTTATTTAAAAAAAAATAAATTTATTTAATTAATTAATTTAGAATGTTTTTTCCATGGTTACATGATTCATGTTCTTTCCCTCCCCTCCTTCCATCCCCCTCCCATAATTAATGAACAATTCCATTGGGTTTTACATGTGTCATTGATCAAGACCTATTTCCATATTATTGATATTTGCACTAGGGTGATCGTTTCAAGTCTACATCCCCAGTCATATCCCCATTGAACCATGTGATCAAGCAGTTTTTTTCTTCTTCTGTGTTTCTGCTCCCACAGTTCTTTCTCTGGATGTGGATAGTGTTATTTCTCATAAGTCTCTCAGAGTTGTCTTGGGTCATTGTATTGCTGCTAGTAGAGAAATCCATTACATTCAATTGTGCCACAGTGTATCCATCTCTGTGTACAATGTTCTCCTGGTTCTGCTCCTCTCACTCTGCATCAGTTCCTGGAGGTCGTTCCAGGTCACATGGAATTCCTCCAGTTCATTATTCCTTTCAGCACAATAGTATTCCATCACCATTATATATACCAGAATTTGTTCAGCCATTCCCCAATTGGAGGGCATCCCTTCAGTTTCCAATTTTTTTGCCACCACAAAGAGGGTAGCTATAAATATTTTTGTACAAGTCTTTTTCCTTTTTATCTCTCTCAAACTCTTATTTATGGCTCCATTTTTAATTAAATCTGGTCTTCTGTCTCTGGTTCTAGAGGGCTGGCATGGGATTTATGAAGCTCTTAGAATATGGGGGAAAGAGCATAATCTTCTCTTGGAAAACCTTGGAGTCTGTGTGTCAGCCCCAGGCTTGCAGCTAGTCTGGGTGGGAGGAGTACAATCATCTTCTCAGGAACTTTTGCCAGCTCAAAAGTCTCCTGTGCTGGAAGCAGCTAGGTGACACAGTAGATAGAGCATCAGGCATGGAGTTTGGAGGTTCTGGGTTCAAATGTGACTTCAGACACTTGACCCTGGGCAAATCACTTAAACCTGTTTGCCTAGTTCTTGCCCTTCTGTCTTAGAGTTGTTAGCTAAGTCAGAAAGTTAGTATTTGTGGGTAGGGAGAGTTGACTGATTCATTCAAAGGGGCTATAAAAACAAAGGGAATGGGGACAGCTAGGTGGCTCAGTGAATATAACCAGCACTGGAGATAGGAGATTCTGGTTTAAAATCTGGCCTCATACACTTTCTAGCTGTGTGACCCTGGGCAAGTCACTTTACTCCCATTGCCTATCCCTTACTGCTCTTCTGTCTTGAAACCAATACACAGTATTTATTTTAAGACAGAAGGTAAGGGTTAAAAACAACAACAACAACCAAAAACAACCAAAGAGTGTAGAGATGAATAAAAGATCATCTTTGGCTAGATGGGAGGATAGAAGCATCTCTTTTCTTTCCCCTGCCCTGGAATGCTCGTAATTACTCCTCCTCCTCCTCCTCCTCCTCCTCCTGACTCATCTTTTCCTCCTTATCCTCCCTCTTCCTCCCCCCCTCCCCATTTTGGGTGAAAGGCAGAACTGAGTTGAATGTGTAATAATTTTTGGTGGGGTAGTTTTACAAGTTAGGGTTGTGGGATTGCCAATTAATTTATAATTAGGTATCAGATTAACTGTCTATTTGAAGGAAAGTCAAGGAATGAATTTTCAAGGGGCTGTATAATCTGCGTACAGTGTTAGCATTACAATTCCCATTAATGCTAATAAGGGTTGTGTAGATAAATCTTGGAGTGCTGTACTGACACATTTTCTCAAAACCTAGCTCTTCCAGCTGTCACATTGCCCATACACATCTGTTTCTTATGCTGTAATAATGATAGCTCTAATTTAGATAGCACCTCTCAGCCTGATGGATCCCCAAACACTTGCTAGCTGTGGCTGCTGTGCCAATTCCTGAGGGATCACCTACTTCCTTGCCAAAGGGCTTCTACCTCTCACTGGGAGCACAGCTTCCCAAACAAGGATGGCAGTTCCAGGTTGATATGGGATGTCCATTCCTAGGAGGGTAACTTTGCAACAGAAAAAGGATTGGGAGTCCCTTTTCAAATCCTTGACCCTTGAATATGAGGTCCAATTTGCCCAGGGCTGTGAATAAATATGGAGGACAGTTTTGACAACAGGGATTGCGTGCTCCCACTTGAGACAATAAATATCCATGCGGATCTGATTACTTTTCCTTGTAGCTTTTTAAGAAATGATGTGTCATAGTGGGAATGTAGATGAGTTTCTTGTTCAAATACAGGTTAGATAAGATGAACCACTGAATGGCCTTCCAACTCAGAGATTCTGTGATTCTGGATAAAGTTCTCGGCACGGAGGCAGGAAAAATTGAGTTCAAATCTTTCCTTAGACCCTTATTTAGTAATGGGACATAGATAAGTTTCAGTTTTGCTAAGCCTCAGTTTTTCCAGTTGTAAAATGGGGCTAATGATGTATATAAAATATATTTACAAAATTTAAAAACTTCTTTTAAATTGAATTATAATTATTTTGTGGTTGTTCAGTCATTTTACTTGTGTCCAACTTGGGGTTTTCTTGACTAAGATACTGGAATAGTTTGCCATTTCCTTCTCTAGATCATTTGATAGGTGAGGAAACTGAGGTAAACAGAGATTAAGAGACTTAACCAAAGGCACACAGCTAGTAAGTATCTGAGGCTGGGTTCTGACTCTAGGACCCACACTTTATTCACTGTGCTGCCTAGCTGCTTCTTGTGATTATTTTGAAAATATTTCTATTAATTCATGTGGAATTCTTCATTGTCGCCTCTGCTTCTCTGAATAATTTTCCTTATTTAAGACTCATCTCAAATATTAGCTTTTTAATGAAGTCTTTACTGGTCCCCCAATTGCTGGCACCTTTGTTTTGAAGATCACTTAGTACCTTGCAGGTATTTAATTATTTGATGTTATATTTCCCATTAGAGTCTGAGCTCTCTAAGGACAGGAATTGGTTTTCTTTTTCCTGGTTTCCAATGCATAGCTTAGTGCCTAATTAAAATGAATGGACATGAAGTATGTGTGTGTACACTCTTCTTTCCCAGTCCATTTATAGCAGTTTATATTTTGTAAAATGACTAATTAATTGTGTGTGTATATATGCACACTAATATGTATATATGTACATATATGTGCACATATCCCATATTACAATAATTTATTTGTTGTCGTTCCAGTCACGTCTGACTCTTCGTGACCCCATTTAGAGTTTTCTTGGCAAAGATTATGGTTTTCTATTTCTTTTTCCATTTTATTTGATAGATGAGGAAACTGAGGCATACTCAGATTCACACAGAAAGGGTCTGAGGCTGGATTTGAACTCAA
The DNA here is from genome assembly GCF_027887165.1 of Monodelphis domestica. Lineage (NCBI taxonomy): Eukaryota > Metazoa > Chordata > Mammalia > Didelphimorphia > Didelphidae > Monodelphis > Monodelphis domestica. Next base: position 710,568,976 of record NC_077227.1, read on the forward strand.
GAAGTTGAGTCTTCCTGATTCTAGGCTCAGTGCTCAACCCACTGTGCCAAATAATTTCCCCCGATAATTTATACCAGTCTTATAAATTTCTGGGATATAAATATTTCTATTTATATGTGTATATAAGGATTGTCTCTCAGTCCCTAAATATATTAGAGGTCTGCAAAAATGTCTGGGGCCATTTTTCTCTAGCTTGTGGAGATGCCATCCATATATGGTCACAATCAGTATTGGAAGCCTAAATTGTTACATGCACAGAGTCAATAACTTCAGTGTCCGGAGACTTAAATTTGCTAACCACGTGACTATTTGAGTATGATGTCTTGCAATTTTTTCGCATGATACTTTGTGCAAATTTGATATACAAAACTGTGTACTCAGCATGGATAAGATTAAATGACATTCATTTACGAGACACTGAGGTACACGATGCTGGAAAAGTTGGAAGCTCATGACATTTTAGTCTAGTCCCTTAGATGTTATTAAAACACACACGAAAGGCAAATGAAAGGCAATGAGAAAGAATTCTGGGTTTGGAATCAAAGAAACTGAGTTCAGGTCTGTACCTTCCTTCTTACTACCTGAAGGACTTTGAGTCAATGACTTCATCCTTCTGGTTTTCAATTTTCCATCTGCAAAATTGCCTTTAAAGGAACTTCAGCCCTGAATCTGTGATCATATGAGTGCAAAGTTACCAGGAGCTTCAAGTGGGAAGTTGGGGTTTCCCAGATGTGGGTTACTAATATTATTACAAATGATAATAACAAGCAATCATAACAATAAAAATAATAGCTAGCATTTATATAGTGCTTTGAGGTTCGCAAAGAATTTTACAAATATTATCTCATTTTGTTGTCATACTTATTTTATATCAACCCAGGGAGGCAGGTGTTATTATTACGCCCATTTTTTACATAAGACAACTGAGAAAGACAGAAGTCAACTGACTTTTCCAGAGTCAAACAGCTCCTAAGTATCTGAAACTAGACTAGTAAGGGGAGTAGGTGCTGAGACAAAAATTGGAGATGATAAGGATAATATAATAGAGATAGAATTGTAATAATAATAGGTTACATTATAATATAACACTTTACAGCATACAAAGCATTTTATTATTGATATCCTTCTCATTTTTAATTTTTCAATGGAGTTTACATAGAAATGATACTTGGACATGTCATCTTCCTCCATTTTTTTTTTTACATTACACATTCTATGGACTATTATGCAGGTGGATACAATGAATGTTTTTGTTATGTTATTTGTAATCAAAAGTGTTGGGATGTCAGCTTATCCTCTGTAAGGCTCACTCAGAGCCACTTTAGGGTGACTCCAGCAGGGGACAGGCTCATGGATATACTCAATCCCATTACTGCCACATGGTTTTGTTTTTGTTAGCGATATTTTGAGAGCTTTTCTTTTCATGTAGCTTAGAGAATATGAACCTTTGCTATCCATATCTATTAAAATATTCTTCAATTAAAAATGAATTGGCATTATTTCTGGACAATTATGTCCAACTGTTTCTATCTGTGATGAAGTTCTATTGCAGAATAATTTATTTCTGAAAGGCTTAAGGCTATTTTGAGGTCTGTATTTGTGTGTGTTATGGTGATTTATCATCTGTTAATTTAGGATAAATAGTGAGTTTCTGATGTATAATTCTAGCTACCTCCCTGTGTTGTATTTTGATGGGTATTTAATAGGTGGATTTTTTTTTTAGTTGGAGGAATGAAATTGATGATAAGTAGTGCCATTGTGGAGAGTTGATTGGGAAATGGTATCTTGGCTTCATTCTTGGCCAGGCAATATGAAGGCTCACTTTTCAGAGATTGGAAATAGGAGTCTGATTTCTAGTGGAAAGAAAAGAGGAAAAGAATATCTACAAGTTTGGGAGTTAGCAGGGAAGTACCAAGAATGATTTTCAAGAATAGGTGGTTTAAAAAGTTATATCTTTTAGGCAAGTGATTTTAGTGACTCTGGTTGTCTAAAATTCATTTTCCTCTGTTCTAAATAAGAGCTACAACTCAAGATCTTTGATATGTACTGTCTTCCCCTGTTGAAATGTAAGCTCCTTGATAGTAGGCAACATCTTGTTTTCTTGTGTTTGTACCTCCATTAGTTGGCACAGTGCCTTCCATAGAGGAAGCACTTACTAAATGTCTTTTGCAATCATTTGTCACTCGTTCATGCTTGTGTTGGTTGTAGTGTATATTATTAGAGAATATCTTTTCATATTTCATACTCTAGTTTTCTCAAAATATACAAGTCTATGTTATATATTTGTAGGCCATGAACAAGTCACAAGTGCAGGTCTCTATTAAAAGGCTTTGTCATCAGCAATAAAAGCAGTGTAAATGTTAAGTCTTTTGAGCAGCTTGTTCAGTATTTACTGAATTGGTAATAGCTAGGTGGCACAGTGGATAGAGTGCCAGTCCTTGAGTCAAGACCATGAGTGAGTCACTTAATCCTATTTGCCTCAGTTTCCTTCCTTTAAAATGAGCTGGAGAAGAAAGTGGTAAAGCACACAAAATGTCACAAAAATCCCAGGCAGAGAGGATTAAAAGCGACTCAACAACGCCAATGGCATATTCTTTATACCCTTGCCACTTTTTGGCATTTCCTTTTTTCCCCTCAGCAAATATATGATTTTCTTGTAAGTGTTTAGAGTTTTAACCAATCTGTGAATTCATTCTATAGAGTGCAGAACCACACGATTAGCCTCTATTTCAAGGGCTCTCTTTGATTCCTACCTTTTGGCGGTACTTAAACTTTTTTTTTTTAAGATGCAATCAATGATGGATCTCAGAGGAAACTAGATAAGTATCTCCATAGCAAACCATGTACCAGAGTGAAGAATATAAACAAAATATTTCTTGGTCTTATTTGGCCCCAGGGCTTGCCAAGTTCACGAAGAAAGCAGAGCTTGTCCTTTCCATTAAAATAACTTCATTCATTATGGCATTAAGATTTCTATTTGATGATGAGAGGAAGGACCAGAGAAGGGATAAAAGCATTTATATAGCACCTACTATGTGTTGGACACTGTTAAATGCTTTTACAAATATTACCTCTTTTGATCCTTTGAGAGGTCAATGTTATTGTTATTAACTCCAATTGGAGATAGTTATTTTACAAACTGTTTTACAGTTTGGGGAAACTTAGGCAAACAGAGGTTAACTGACTTGCTCAAGGCTACCCAGCTGGTAAGTGTCTGGGGCTAGTTTTGAACTCAAGTCTTCCTGATTCCAGGCCCAGTGTTCCATCCACTGCACCATCTTAGCTAGATTCCCTTGAGTTATCTAGGTAAACCATTGTGTCATCAGCAAGATGATTTTGTCTCCTATTTGTCTATCTTTATGCCTTGAATTCCTTTCTCTTGTTGTTGACATCACTAGCATTTCAAGAATACCATAGAAATCAGGAAGAGAGATTTTATATATATGTACATATATATATATATATTTATGTGTATATATATATGTATATATGTTTTAAGTGGATATGTTCTATAATTATATTACATAAAAATCACTTGATTTACTTTTACATTTACTGGGAATACCCTTAGTGTTTCTCCATTTGTATGTAATGCTTGCTTTTAGATATAGAAGGTAAGTTTTTATTATAATAAAAAAAACCAGCCGCTCACTGAGTACATTTTTTTAGAATTTTTTTTCTTGGTCATAGATGAGTGTTGTACTTTGTCAAACATTTTTTTTGCCATTTATTGAGATATCATGCAGTTTTAAATATGATTGATTATGTTCACTGTTCTCCAACTGGTGAACTATCCTCACATTTCTGATATAAATATGACTTGTTTATAATGAATGATTTTTTGGGGTAAATTGTTTTTTTGCTTGAGGTGAATTTAAAATATTTAAATTCATGGTCATTAATGAATTTGGTATGTAATTCTCATTCTTTACTTTATCCTTTCCTGGTTTAGGCATTAGGATCACCCTTGTCCTATAATAAGAGTTTTCTAGAATTCTTCTTTCTCAGTATTTGACAATTTTCTATAGTATGAACATTAATTGCTCTTAAAAGTTTGATAGAATTCTCCTGCAAGTCCATTAGGATCAGGTTTTTTTTTCTTCTTTTAGTCCCTTTATATGTAGTTCTAATTTCTTTCTGAGAATGAATTTTTAAGATTTCTATTTAGTTTTCACATCAGGAAAGAGCAAATAATAAAAAGGCCTGATATGTTATGGTCCAGGGGGTCATGAAGAGTTGGACATGACTGAACAACAAATTTATATTTTTCTCTTAGCTTGTATATTTTATATATTTGAAAGTAATCATTTATTTCTTTTGTGTTCTCAGTTTTGGAAGTATGTAACTGAGCTCAATAAGGCTTTTTATTTCTTCTGATTTTACCTTGTTCATTTTTTAATTTTGTTTATTTTATTTTTAACCTATTTCTTTTTAATCCAATTGACTAAGAAGTTATTGATTTTGTTAATTTCTTTTTAAAATACCCAGTATTCACTTTTATCAATCCTACAGAATTCTTAGTTTCCAATTTTTTGTTTCTCCTCTAATATTAAAAAAAATTAATACTCATTTCAGGTTTATTTCTTTGTTGGGTTTCTATTATATTAGAGTAGATATTCAGTTCTTTAATCATCTTTTCCCTTTAAATCATTGCTTTTTTGAGGAGTATTATTTTTCTTCTGAAGACTACTGTAGGATATTCTATGAATTTTAGTATATTTCTTCTCCATTGTACTATCTTTCATATAATGACTTTCCATGACATGTCCTTTGAGTCACTAACACTTAGGTTTTTATTATTATATGCCCATTTAGGCATTGACAAAAAAATGGTAGGGCCCCTCTATCTCTGGCTTCTGAAAGCGGTTTCCAAATTTATTATGATATTGGTGAATGATGAAAGTATCTGCTGTCCGTTTTGTGAGTACTTCTGTTTTGCTCACCTCAGCTCATGGAAATATTTTGATCAGGTGAGATATTGGCATTTTGACTTGTTGCAGTGTACTATATCTTTGTTTCTCATGACACCAGAACACAAGTGAACCTTGTTCCCTGCGCCAGCCTTCATGACAAGCAGACCATCTTGATGTTATGGATCAAAAGAGATAATATTTGTAAACACTTAATATGGTGCCTGACCCTCAGTAAACATCTAATACATTTTGCCTTCCCCTTCCCTTCAGCTCCATGCCACCCTAATATTCCTGTGATTCTTAGGAGAAATTGTATCTTATTGATTAGAGTGGTGAGCCAATAAGAGGGAAAACACCAGAGCCCCAAAATTGGTTTCAGAGTTTTTGCTTGGCCTTCAAAGTTACTCTAATGTTCTCCAGGCACATACAGTTTCCCATGTATATATATATCAACCTGGTTGACATCCTTCAACTGGACTTGCCATAGCTCTTCCATGCATTTTAATCCCCATCCCAACCTTCCCCAGAGTTCCATGGCATCGGATGGATTTTGAGGGGGATGATGATCATTACAAAACCTATGTGACCTAATGGACAGAGTGTTGATCCTGGAGTCAGGAAAACTTGAGTCCAAATCTAGCCTCAGTTGCTAATTGTGTGACCCTGGGTAAGTCACTGCTAACTGACTCAGTTTCCTCATCTATAAAATAGCCATCAAAGGAGTGTCTATTCCTCAGGGTTGTTTTGAGGATGAAACATAGTGTGCTTTTCACACTATCTAAATGCTAGTTATTATTATTTCCTTTCAGGATCTCTCTTGGAGTCTATTCAATATAGAGTTGAACTCTGATAGCCCCTTCAATTTCAAGATTCTAAGGTTATGGTTGTCTTATTAACCTCATTTTACAGAAGAAGAAACTGATGCTCAGGGATGCTAAATTACTTTCCGACATCATTTTCAGAGGAAACTAGGACTTATGCTTTCCTAATCCCAAGACCTATGACCTCTCTTTCCCTCCATAAAGATACCAACCTACCTCTGATAAAACAAGAAGAGCCGTACAATATTTCTTACAGAAGGGAAATGAAAAAGCTCGAATGAAATTTTACCAGCATGCCTATTCTGATGTTGTGCTAGGTTGGAGATTTTCTAATGCATTTATAATGTCATAATGGAAATAAATAAGAAAAATAGGATTTGCTTTACAGAAATATGCTTTGTGATTAACTTTATGGGTACACACATATTCTATCAAGCAACATCAGATACTTTTTCCCTGTCAGATTTGGCCTATATGAACTCTGAGGTGTCACATTAAAATATCCAGGATATAGCTATTCTTAGGCAGTAAGGTGGCCCAGTGGATAGAGTGCCCAGACTGGAGTCAGGAAGACTCTTCTTTGTTAGTTCAAATCTAGCCTCAGATACTTCTTAGCTGTGTGACTTTGGGCAATTCATTAACCCTGTTTGCCTCAGTTTCCTCCTCTGCCAAATGAGCTAGAGAAGGAAATTGCAAACTGCTCTAGTATCTGTCAAAAAATCCCAAATGGGGTCCTGAAGAATTGGACATGACTGAAAATAAATGAACAACATCCTTGTTCTTTCCTGGGATTCTCTTAGCAAACCAAAGCTGTCTCTAGATACTTAAATGTGTGAAAAATCATGGCTTAGTAGGTGCTGACGAACAAAGAAATCTAATAATTAAAGCGGAAATGTATAGACTGCTCTACCTACTTGATCTCATTTGAGCCTCACAACAGTCTTGTGGACAGATACTGTTATTATTCCCAGTCGACAGATGAGGAAACCAAGCCTCAAAATTTAGTGACTTGTTCAGGATTACATAGAATTGAACACGGATCTTTCTGACTCCAAATCCAGCACAGAGCATGGCATATAATAAGTAGAGTACTTAATAAGTGCTTTCCATTCATTCATTCACTCCCTCACTTTATCCCATATTCCATGCAGCACACTAGCATAAAAGGTCCTGCCAACAATACTCCCAAACATTCAAAGCCATCTAATGGTTGCATGGTATAAACACCATCCCAAAGTACTTTCATAGGACACTCTCTCCTTACTGGTGGAGATCAGTGCCCCAGTGTAGATGCAGGGCATCGATCTCCACCCCTGAAGAGAGTCTGATCCCAAAGGGCTTTGTGACTGGGGTTAGGAACAGGGCTTACAATGGTCTTTGAGCTATGATCCCTACTGACACCAATGGGATACCTCTTATCATTTTAAATAGGTTACCCTCACGGGTTTGATTTGCTGCAGAATTTCACCCAACCAAGGCTATCTGGCAAAACCTTCAGAGTAAATGACAGAAGGACATTAATTTCTAGCCAAGTGTTCCTCATTATCTTTGTTTAGCAGAACTCAGCTGGATTTCAACAGTGAAGAGTGAAGCGTTATTACTTCCTTTCTGATCCCACCTTCCCCCTCCAAAAAATTGTGAAATGTACATTTTCCATGACAGCACACCTGGAGAAAAGTAACCCACCAACTGGAAAATTCTGAGTTTAGATGCGATTGTGTTATTAATTGTGTTTTAGAGCCTTTCACAAAAGTCATAACTTGGTGTACTTGGGATGAATGGCTGCTTTAAAGCCAAATTCCCCATTTCTTAGCTGGTAGCGACTTTGTGTTACTGAACTATGGAGCTTCCCGAACTATTGTAGGGAAGAAAAGCTTCCTCTTCAGGGCAATGACTCTCCAGCATGAGATCCAGCCTAAGAGTTCTTGTCCCTGGTCCTTTGCTGCGATCAGAGAGCATTTTAAAGGGCAGAAGGAAAAGAGTTACTAGATTTGAAGCCCAGAGAGAGGAAAAATTAAGTACACAGAGCTGATACCAGTATCTGTTGTAGTTTTTAACCTCAGATAATCTTTTGCAAATGTTTGGATAGATTTCAAGAGGTCTAGGAATGTGGGTGGAAAAAAATGAGACCGTCATCTTCACTAGTCTTTAGCTGAAATTGAGCATTTCTTATTTCAAAATGTTGTTTTGGGGAGCAGCTGGGTGTCTCAATGGATTGAGAGCCAGCCCCAGATAGGGGAGGTCCTGGGTTCAAATCTGGCCTCAGATACTTCCTAGCTATGTGACCCTGGGCAAGTCACTTAACCCCCATTGCCTAGCCCTTACTGCTCTTCTGTCTTAGAACCAATACCGAGTATTGGTTCTAAGCCGGAAGGTAATGTTTAAAAAAAATGTTGTTTTGAGAAAGAGTTCTCTGAGCTTCAACAGATTGCCAAAGGTATCTATGATATATACAAAGCTGTGCAGATTGCCAAAGGTATCTATGATATATACAAAGCTGTGAATCCCTCCCTGCTCTGTTGGTAAATTGTAAGCTATTATTTTATTGTGAATGATAATAATATATTGTATTTGTACAATGCTGTATGGTTTGCAAAGTACCTTTTTAATGTTATCTTTTTTTGATCCTCACATAGCGACTTTGTGAGATAGGTATTATTATTATCCTCACTTTACAGATGAGAAAATGGAGGCAGAGAAAGATGATGTGACCTGCCCAGTGTCACAGAGCTAGTGGGAAACTGAGGCAGAATTGGAATTTGAGTCTTCCTGTCTCCAAATGTGGCACTCTATCCACTTCCTTTTCAGTGATGATGTTCTTCTGCATAGTGGGCACTTTCCTGGCTAGGACTGACTTCTTCCCAAAGGACCAGTTCTTCATAAAGTTAGAGCAAGAGGTCTTAACTTGGGATCCATGGGTCTGTGGACAGATTCATGAGGTACATGAACTTGGATGGAAAAAAATACATCTTTATTTTCATTACTCGCTAAATTATATTTAGTATTTCCTTCAATATGAATGAAGGTAATTAACTATTCTTCTGAGAAAGGTTCTGTAACTTCATCAGACTGCCAACAGCAGTCTGTCAGTCAATAAGCCTGTGTTATGTACCTATTTGCACTGTATTGGGTGCCCAAGGGGGTGCCATAGTCTATAGAGTGCTGGACTCATAGTCAGGAAGACTCAACCTTGTGAGTTCAAATCTGGCCTCAGACATTTACTAGTTGAGTGACCTTGGGCAAGCTACTTGACCCTGTTTGCCTCAGTTTCCTCATATGTAAAATGAGCTGGAGAAGAAAGTGGCAAACCACTCCAGTATCTTTGCCAAGAAAACCCTCAAATGAGGTCACAAAGAACTGGATAGAACTGAAATGACTTAACAACAATTATGTACACTGTATTATACACTAATGATGCAAAAAAAAAAGCTCCTTGTTCATGGAACTCCCAGTGGAGGGGGCATAGAGGACAGCTACGTTGCATGTGCGTGCAACTATGTAAACAAATAAGTATGTAGCAGCTACTTATATGCAAGACAAATTAGAATTATTTGGTCAAGAATTAGACTTCAGGGGGACTGGAAAACTTCCTGTATAGGTGAGATTTTAGCTGAGATTTTGAAGGAAGAGACGAGGAAGGGAAAAAATTTCAACCATGGAGGACAGTCAGAGAAGATGCCTGGATCAGAAGTTCTTATTCTAGGAACAGCAAAGAAGCCAGGATCACTGGATTATAGAGATTGTGGCAAGGGGAAGGTATTTAGGACACAAAAGAGGAATCATTAAATGAAGCAATAGTCCTTGGTGCAACTCCGCGGCTTAGTGGATAGAATGCCAGTCTTGGAGTCTGGAGGACCTAGATTCAAATCTGGTCTCAGATATTTCTTAGGCTGTGTGACCCTAGGCAAGTCATATAACTTGTTTGCCTAGCCCCTCTCCTTCTGTCTTAGAGTTGTTATTAAAACAGAAAGTCAGGTTTTAAAAAAGAAAATGAATAGTCTTGCAATTGAGGACCTAGATGATGCCAAGATCCATTGTTATTACCTAGAATTTATACACTGTGTCTGCCAGTGGTACTTCTAGACTGTGTTATATGGTGGTGGTCCTCCTTGGTACACATAAAGGTATGAAAGATTATAGGACAAGAGATAGTTCATGTTCACGAACCAGGCTGTCTATGGAGGACTTAAAAACCACAGGAAGAGTTCAAGAATAAAGGTCAGTCTAATAGGAATTAAACCTTTCCCCCCTCCATGGTGAGGCGAGAGTCAAAGTAGAGGCTGCTGGTGCCTTTTGTAGACCTTTGGGTTTGTCATGGGCAGCACAGGCAGGCCATATGTTCAGCACAGGTCTCCTGGATCATCCTCTTTTTTTTTTAAACTTGCCTCTCTGAGAACAGCAGCAGCACAGGCCAGAATTGTGGTTCTGGGCTCAGCAGGCAGTGCTCTGATGACTCCGTGACTTGTTTGGCTGTCAGAGGAATGCAGAATGGGGAAGGAGAAGAGAACAGAGGGGAGAAATAAAAGAAATCATTATCACGTGATTGTTGGATGTTTTCATCCTACCATTACAGTAAAAAAAATACCATTTAAGCTGTTGACCTGACCCCTAGACTAGTGTGTCAGGAACCTGTTCACTTCTGCATGAGAAGGAAAGGATGGTGACAGCATCAACAGCTCAGGAACCCCTTGGCCATTCCTGGAGCTTCTAAGATGAAGGGAGATAGTTTGAAATGGTGGAGAAGACACCAGCCTTGGAGTCAGGAAGACCTGGGTTCAAATACTGCCTCAGATTACTTGTGAGAAGCTGGGCATGTCCCTTAAATTCTCTATGCCTCAGTTTCTTCACCTGTTTGGCCTTGATGCTCCCTAAGGTCCCTTAAGATTCCGAGTCTGTGATCCTGTGATTGGACCACTTTTTTTTTTCATAACTCCAATTGTTCAGATGACTGATGACCTCAGAACTGATGCGGCATGATGACAACACCCTGCAGAGAAGTCAAGAAGATCTGCCCTGATAGTATCCTCCTGAGAGGTAGTGGAACAGAACTCTGAATTGGGAGTCAGTGGACCTAGTTTGAATCTCAATTCTCTCACTCATGTTACCTTAGATAAATCCTTTTCTCTCTCAAGGATTCAGATGCTTCATCTGAAAAAAGAAGGGTTGTATTAGATAGCCTTTTCAGTTCTAAATCTGTATCCTGTGATCCTAAGGGAACAATAGGATGGTTTTTGTTGAGACCTGGCAGACACTATATGAGAGGCTTCGTCTGAGATATCTGATGTGCAGGAAGTGCACATAGACTACCATATTTTTTAGGGTGGGAAAGGAAGAAAAATGTATTAAGCACCTACTATGTGCCAGGCACTATGCCAAGAAATGCTACCTCATTTCATCTTCACAACATCCCTGGAAGGTAGGTGCTATTATTACCTTCATTTTATAGTTGATGAATCTGAGGCAAACAGAGATTAAGTGACTTGCCCAGGGCCACTCAGTTAGTAAGTATCTGAAGCATTTTTGAATTCAGGTCTTCCTGATCTGTCCACTGTGCTACCAGCTACCTCACTCAGTTCCCTAAAGAGAATGGACACAGTTCCTGGTTGTTGTTTATGAACAAAGGACATTGGGTAATGGATAACTCAAGCCTCTGGGACCCAACTCATACATCTTGTTCTGTTCACTGAGCCACTAGTTGAGATCATGATTCAGATTCCATAGGATTATAGTGGGAGACTTGTAGAGTCCCATGGAAAAGGTCGGAGACTTTTCTGACTAGCTCCTGAGTGCAAGCATACCTGTTTAGGTGTATTTCATGGAAAATACACCCCTGCATTGTCCATTGTACCTTAATTGTAGTCAGCAGATTTTTTAAAAGGTGCCCCAGTGTTCGCTGAGCTTTGCCAAATACTCAGTAGCTCACCCATCCCTGCCTGTTAGAAAAGCCCCTGAATTGTTAGCAATTAAACTTTGGAAAACAAACCCTTGTACAATCTGAGAGCAAGCTACTGAACTGTGAACACTTTCTGACACAATGCACACTGTTATCTTCCAGTGCTTGAATGTATTGGCTGTTAATCGTCCTTCATTTCACCAGCAGGGACCCCAAACGAATCTCTTTAGAACTTGCAGCTGAATTATAGGAACGGAGAGTGGGTGTCTGTTTATTTTATGCTTTGATGTAAAGTTTAGAACAGTTGCCAGAAGATTGAAACCCCGCAGGACCTTTCCTGCGAGAACATGGGGGTTGGAGCCCTGTGGGCGTTGAGGCTGATCAAATATAATGACACTGTGTTGGGGAGAAAGACCGTCACATATGTTATTTGGGTATAAAATAGCTTCCCCTGAAAATCTATCCATCTCTGGAGTATTGGGGTGGGATCCGAGTGAGCATCAAACCGGGCTGATGTCAGTCACTTCAGAATGGACCCCCATTTGAGCCGAGCTGACGTGCTTATTCCGTAGCCCCCCTCCTTTTTGCTTCAAGATGCCAGGATTAGCCTGAATGAAAATCCCTTTCCTTTGGCCAACATGGAGATGGCTCTTTGGCTATAAACAGTCCCAAATGATCAGCCCAATCAATATTTGTTAATGTTATGATGCCGAAGCATCTACCAGATACGCATGGAATGATTTATAGACTCCAGCATTTCAAGCTTGACCCTGGTAGGTCCCAGAAAGCACTTAAAAAATAAATTTACTCTGGCCTTTCTCACCCCATTTCAAAAAGGGTGACAAAGATGAAGTAATTTATAAGTCACACTTTTATTAATGCTTTTAACTTTCATATACTTGGCTTTGTTGCCCTCCGAGTGGCGTAAGTGCAGCCCCTGGTCGTATGGTAACCTCCAGCACTTTGAGGGGGGCTCTCTGTACAAATGATCAACTCATAAATAGGTACTGGGCTCCGCATTATCCTGCCATAAATTCACAGGCCCTTTCAAGTCCATCAAGAAAGAGCAACTTGAACTAGGCATTTGGCTCAGAGTTTACCGACTAATGCAGTACTAATGAGTCTCTGGGCAAAGGGTTTCCAGAAAGATGTCTAGCACTTTGCTGTGGGAGGCCCTGCTTATTGCCTGGGAGAGGTAGACCTTGTAACGCCCAGAGCCATGTGGACAATAAGCCTCTCTGGGAGCATGTTTGAATGGTTCTCTTGAGTTCAATGGGACTTCCTTTGCAGACATGATGGGAAAAGCAGAAATTGATGTGAACTTCGTGATCTGCCTGTTTCCACTGTTATATTATTTTAAAATTTTTAGAGAAGCTGTTAGGGAATCACCACTAAGAGGGGGAGGAGAGGACATCAGGTAAAGAAACTCTTCAGAAGATTAGAATAGGTATCTGTTGGCCTGAAGACCTCAAAAGGATTCGGCTGTTATTTCCTGGATTAGGAGTTATAGGATATTGACCTGGCATGGCAACTCAGCTGTGGCAGAGGAACAAGCCGTGTTTATGTGTGAATGTGTCTTATTGCAGTGTGTTTGCGTGTTTATGTGGAATCTGGGGAGGGATTCAATGAATAACATTGATTATAGCAGAAAAAAAAAAAGCCAGTGGAGATCGCTGGCTTTGTATTTGGGTTTTTTCCATGGCATGAAACTTTCAGCACCAGCTTTTATTCATGAGCTCTCCAAATTGCTTGCTGGTGGAAAGGGTACTTGATTGAAAATCAGGAGACTTGCATTTTTGTGTTGAAACCTTGAGGAAAAGTCACTTAGTTTTTCTCATCTATAAAATTAGGGTATTTGATGAAATTATATTTAAGGGTCCTTCTGACTCCCAAACTTTCTGATTAAGTGTCTCTCTATTTTAAAAAATCATGTAAACACAATTAAATTAATTATTCTATATAACACATGTTATATAGAATATATAATATGAGAAACATTAGAATCATAACAATAATAGGCTAACATCTTTATAGTACTTTAAACTATTCAAAGCACTTTCCATATATGATCTCATTTGATCGCATATCATCGTTTTCTGTTTCCTCTTGTTCCTATGCTGAGATTTTTATTATGTTTTAAATGAACATTTTGGGGTTTGACTAAATGAATTCTAAAGACCCTTCCAACTGTAAATCAATGATTCTTTGATGATCTTTTTGATGAATTTGTCTTCCTCCTTATTGTATCCTTATTGTTCCTACCACAAAAAAGGTATTGTGGTACAGTAAAAAGAATGCTGGATTTGGAATCAGAGGAACTGAGTTCAGATCCTACTTCTGCTACTTAGGACCTGTGTGACTGTAGGAAAGTCAATTTTTCTGGGACTTACTTTCCACACCGACAAAATTCAGATATTGGTCTAGATGAGCACTAAAGTCCTATAGAGTTCTTGATCCGTGACCCCTATGAAATCCCATAGTGTAGATTTTTCTCACCCCATACAGAGACTATCTCAATAACCTCTTATCTAATTTCTCCTTTCCTGTCCATTTTGCACAGTAATCTTCTTAAGACTTTATCACTCACTAGCTCAAAAAATCAAGTCCAGTATTTATTAAGCTCTTACAATGTGCCAGGCTCTGTGCAAAGGTCTGAGGATACAAATAGAAACAAAAACAAAGGAATATAGTCCTACCCTTGTAGAGCTGACATTCTAAGGGTAGGTAGGAGATGAACCATAAAAGTGAGATTAAAAAACAGGAGTGGGGATGTGGGGGTGGGGGAAGGATAGGAGAAAATACCCATCATGAGGCAAGGTAGAGAAGGTCTAGAGAATTAAGAAAGAAGGAAGAAGAAAGCATAACCTACCATAACTCCTCATTACTTACAGGATGAAGTCTAAATGCCACGGCCTCCTTCAAGATCCTTGGGTCCTCTATCTACCTTTCCAAGAAGATCCTTCTTTCTTCCCTTAGCAAACCTTCTAGTCAGGCCAGGATGGTCCACTTACTGTCATTATGTTATAATCTGCCCCATGCATTGTGGTTATTCCTGTCTCTGAACCTCTGGACTTCTCTCCCTACCTGGAATGAACTCTCTACTTTCTCTCTGTCTCACTTCTATCTATTCTTAAAAACTCAATTCAATTCTCACCATCTTCATGAAAGTCCAACCTTGACCATGTCAAGCTCCCACTGAACTTATTTTCTTATACTGAACTTAATAAGCTTTGCTGCTATACTCTGATGCTGAGCTTGCATGGTCTTGACTCAGCATTTAAGATTTCTCTGAGTATATTTTATCTTCTCACTTGGATTGCATGCTATTCAGGAGTATAGAGATAGCTAATGTTAGACTTCTGGTAAATACATATTCTATAATATAAATAATATATTATATAGCTGTATATACAGAGACATATTTGGTACATCAAAGAGAGTTATAAAACATTAGAGCTAGAAGGGACCTTATTGAACATCTTAATGAATATTTTCATTTTTTACCAATATGATTACTGGGGCCCAAAGAAATAGATCAGCTTGTCTTAGGTCAGATAGCTATATAATGGCATGATTAGCTCTAACTTAGAACTCTTATCTCTTAGTCTTATGTTTTATTGTTTCCTTTTGTTTTTCTACTAAAACCAACCCTCTTTAACATATCTCCATGAATAGAACCCAACTTTGTAATAAGGGAAAACATTTTAGTCAAAATCAACTATACAACAATGCTGTCTATTAGCATCATTGAGTCACATTCCATATCCAAGGGCAAATAGGTGATGCCGTAGAGAGAATTCTGGATCTGGAGTTAGGAAGACTCAACTTCAAATCCAGTCAGACATTTACTAGCTGTGTGATCCTGGGCAAGTCATCTAACCTACATCAGCCTCAGTATCTTAAACTGTAAAATGGAGATCATAACAGCAGCCACTGCCCAGGGTTCTCATGAAGATCAAATGAAATAATATTTATGAAATATAATAACATACTCTAAATGAATATAAATATGTACAGATAATATAAACACAATAGCATGTTTATTATAAATCTAAAAGTAACATTTATAGAAATAATATTTCTAGAGTGCCTGATACATAGTAAGTAGTTAATAAATGCTCATTTCTTTTCTTCCCCACTTCTTTAAGGAGGAGATACTTCATCATCAGTTCTCCAGGTCTAAGATTATTCATTATCATCACTCAGATGTCCTTTAGTGTTATCATTTACTTTGTTGCCATCATTGTGTATATAATTTTTATTTGTTTCCTTCTGCTTCTTTTTGTTTAATTATTCACATTTTCTCTTTTGATTCCTCATATTTATCATGTCTTATGGCACGGAGCTATCTCATTGCATTCACATGCCACAATTTGTTCATCTGTTTACTAATCATTGGGCACCCATTCAATTTCCTATCTTTGGCTGCCACCATTAGCAGGAACCTCTCCTCCCCCGCCCCCTGCCCTCCCATGTTGCCTCTGAAGTAATGGTCTTCATGAAATGGTGTCTTAGTGACAGTATCTCAGAGAATCATAAAACTGGAAGTAACCTTAGAACTCATCTACTCTCTCCTGGATCAAGAAATGGATGAGGAAATCAATGAAAGTCATGTCTCTTTTTAGGATCTTATTAAATAATACTAGCCTAATTTAAATAATTTGGAATTTAAACAATAAGCTGCAAGATGAATTGAGTAAATCATTTTCCAGCTACCTCACTTCTAATGTTAAACTTTCTTTAAAGTTAATATATAGATTTTCTTATGGCTCCCTGAGTTTAACAAAATGACAGATGTGTCTGAAAGTCATATTAATCATTCCAGAATAGATTGTAGACTGATTAGACTTGAGAAAAAATTACCACTCACATTAATCGGGAATATAGGATACAAAAGGAGTCTCATTGACTATGCTCTGGCCATCTCCTCCTTGTCAACCATCTTTCTGCCCTGGAGAAACTTCAAAGCTGAGTGTACTCTGTCCTGATTGGTTACTGCTTCTCCTAAACCATTATTTCAGAAAACAAATCAACCCAGACATGTTCACTTTATGCCCTCCTCTCAAACCATCCCCAAATGCCTTGGCTCTCTCACCTTTTTTCTCCACTCCCTCAACCTCTAGCAGGCTCTAGAACTTTGAACCACAATAAAACAAACCCTACCATTATTCCTGGATGGGATGTGTCAAAATACTCCACCAAGGTCTCTCTTATTCACTATTCCTTTAACTTTCTGTATCTGTTTCTTTTTGATAATTACTCCCCTTTGTACACCGTCTCTCTGATTAGAATGAAAACTCCTTGAGGTCACAGGCTGTCTTTGCTTTTGTATTTGTGTACTTAGTGCTCATCACAGTATTTGACCATAATAAACGCTTAATAATTTTTTTGTCATTCATTCATTTCCTCTCTTTCCTCCCTCCATTTTTTCCTCCCGAGTCACAAAAGATTGGTGACTCATTTTCTTTCATTCTCTTTCTTAAAATCCTTCATCTTATGTCTTAAAATTAATACTAAGTATGGATTCCAGGCAGAAGAGCAGTAAGGGCTAGGCAATTGGGGTTAAGTAACTTGCCCAGGGTTATACAGCAAGAAAGTGACTGAAGTCACATTTGAACCCCAAACCTCCCATTTCTATCCACTGAGTCACCAAGCTACCCCTGGTTACTCTCTTTCTAAGGTCAAAAGAAAGATTTTGAAAGTCAAACTATATGTGATTCTACATAGCAGCTGATACCCAATATTAAATAGCAGATAGCCTGCTGCCACCACACTGAGGTGATGCTACAGTGGGTAGAGCACTGAGCCAGGAGTCTGGAACACCTGAGTTCAAATGTGACCTCTGATACTTACCAGCTGTGTGATCTTGGACAAATCACAAACTCTGTCTGCCTCATTTTTTTTCCAAGTATAAAATGAAGATAATAAGAGCACCTACTCTCCTGGGTTGTTGTGAAGATGAAATGAGACATTTGTAAGATACTCTGTTCCTCTTATAAATACTAAATATTATCATTTTTACATATTTGTCATTGTTGAGTCATTTCAATTGTATCTGACTCTGTGTGATCCCATTTACAGTTTTCTTGGCAAAGATACTAGAGTCATTTATCATTTCCTCCTCAAGCTCATTTTATAGATAAGGAATGGAGGCAAATAGGGATAAATGACTTGTCTAGGGTCACACAGCTACCTAGGTATCTGAGGTCTGGTCAGATTTGAACTCAGAAAGATGAGTCTTCCTGACTCTAGGCTGGCCACTCTACCCTATCCTGTTTTAAACCCCAACACAAATGCTATTTCTTTCATGAAGCCTTCCTTGATTGCCCTACACAGTAATGAACTCCCCCATCCCACAGAATATACACATCACTTTTGTATAATTTTACTTATTTTTATTCTGAACTTATAAAATGCGAAAAACCTAGTTTCCCCTATTATTGCACTAGAGCAATAGAATTAGTAGTTCACTGGTGGAAAGAATCTTGGTTTGTGAGAATATTTAGACTTAAATGCTGGTTCTTTCACTTATGTTACTTGGCAAGTCACTTAAGTTCCCTAAGCTTCCACTTCTTCACTTAAGTCCTCTAAGCCTCTGATTCTTCCTCTTTAAATGGGCATAATAATACTTATTCTATATACCACAATGTATCATTGTGAGCAGTGTCCTATAAAGCTAGAAGTATAAATGTCGCTTAGATTCATTATTTTTCTAAAACTAGCAATTTTTACTCTTATTTTTCATATTGTCTAATTTTCTTACCTCCCAAATTGGTGCAAGAAAGATAAACATCAGTATATATCAGAGATACCCCACCCTGTCAGTGGGAAGTACAAGGTGAAGAGACAAGATTGTTCTACCCGGCACCTTACTCAAAAGCAGACTTTGTATTTCCACCCTCCCACGTTCAGAAAACAATCCTTCCAGTATGCCAACCTTCTGGGCAACTTTCTCATTAAATCATGAAGATCCTAAGGTTGCTTCTTCAAATAATTAAATCCAAGGAAATCACAAGAACCCAAATTATCTCTGTTTGGCTGTAAGCTAAGTGGAAGTTAAAAAAAAGCAACAACAACCCCCATTACAACGTGTTTGGTTTTAGTTTTACTCGATTTACAGTAAGAACGCAGGATTTCCTGTGCCTAATAAGCCAATGGTGGTAGGAAAGAAACCACACAAGTAAAAACCCCTTGTTATCATTTTCCCTGAAATAAATGTTACTTGTAAACAAGGTGCCTTTAAGTGAGGGCTCTAATCTGAAAATTAGAGGCTCTGGATTATATTCTGAGTCTCCATGCCCCAATGGCTTCCCTTCAACCATCACTTTTTTTTTCCATTTTATTGAAAAAAGAATAATAACCAAGCCCGAAGACTCAAAAACAATGATTAGAGAAGGCAAAATCACAGACAACTTAAGAGTTAGACCCGGTCATATAAGACTGAAAGCAATGAATTGTTACAATAAACTAAATTAAATTCAGTACAGCTAATAGTAAATTAAGCAAACATTACAAATTAAAAGCAAAGCCCCAGACAAACAACTGAGCAAATCTCACTTGGTGCTGGAGACTGCCATCAGACCAAGATGACATCCCCTATCTAGGCCCTCTCCCTTGAGAGGGGGCCTTTGAATAGCAGAGGATTTATTGGGCCTGGGACTCCAAAAGGGATGGGAGGTGTGTTAATAACCATTTGGTACAACTAGCAAAGCAAACTTCCAAGTCAGGGAAAGCCTCATGAAGATCTAATTACTACTCAAGGAATGGACTCAAGAGGGAAAAATGTTAAGTCCGTCAAACTGCTTAGGTTTGGGAAAAGCACTAAAATGGATTAAAGAGCTTGAGTGTTTCTGCAAAGGAAGAGATTCCTCCATGCTCAGTGAGCCTTTACTTGGTTTTATATTCAATTCCAGCAAATTAATTTGACCCCAGACTGTGCCATCACTGCACCTGACTCTTGTCAACATCCCTAGCTCTATGTCTTTGGGTGAGGTGGTGCAGACCCATCTCAAGGGAACAACTGGGTGGGAGCTGGGAATTGGGACATATCATACTAACTCCCCCACTCCCAAGGTTTTTATTCTGTGGGCAATCAGCCTCAAGAGCAGCAGGAAGGGGGATCTCAAGTCAATGCTGGCAATATGGAAAAGCAACATGGTGGATGGATACCACCTTTGTGTTCAATACCTGCAGCTGGGTGAATCCAGGAAAGTTACTTAACCTCTCTAAATTTCTGTTTCTTCATCTATAGCATAAGGAGACTGTACTTGATGGCTCTAACTTCCCATCTACCTCTAAATCTTTGATCCAACTGCCCTATCCCTCCAGAGTTGTATGTATATGTGGGAACTAGGAAGGGATAGTCCTGCCATTTTTTCTTGGGTTTTGGAGTCTGGTCATATTTGTAAGTTTGTTATGTGGACATTTTTATCACTGATTGGGTAGGACCTTCCCCATCTCTTTTTTTCTAGATGGGCACTTGGCTCTCTGGGGAATCAACATACTCAGATTTGCTTTATACTCTGAACATGGGATCATTGAAGCTTAAGGGTAACTGCACACATCCTGGGGACAAGGAAACCATATTCTGGGTCTGTGCCCTGTTGCCACTGCTCTTTCTATTCACTCCTAACCAGCAGCCTCAGTTGAGTTGCTCCAGGAACCTCAACTTCCCACTTTAACATGAAAACATTTAAAAGCCCTTGCTCCCCGATGTAAGTTGGGAGAATGGGAAAGAGACGGTCCATACTAAGAGTTGTGATAAGGAGTATTTTTCAGAAGGAAAAAGCTGAGTGAGAGCTGCTTTCCCCATGCTCAGCTCTGTGTATAATGTGGCTCCCTCCACATTCACAGTAGGACTGATATCTAGCACTTAGAGCAAATAATACCTTACAGACATTGACTAATTATTTCATGAAGCACCCCAGTGAGAGGTAGTTAAGTATTATCATATCAGCTTTATAAATTGAGTTAACAGGAATAAAGAGATTAAGACTGCATCTACACTGATAGTTTTCCAGACTTCTGGAAGAGTCTCTACCTTTCTGTGGGTCTCCTGGACCTTTGAGCTATCCAGAAGATGCCCCTCTGTCTTTGGACATGCCTCAGTGCCAGTAAGCATCAGGTTGCTTGGCCAGCATGGAAGATACTGTTGGAAGGTTGAGGCTGGACTCTTCCTTGTTTCATATTAGGAAGGCAGTTGGGTGAGGTTCATTTCAATACCACTTCTGTCCTTAAGTGCAATTTGTTATGTGCCATTTAGTCAGTTTGCTAAAAGCTATAGAGGCTAAAGAAGTGTAAGGCACAAGATTTGCTCTCAAGTTGTTTACAGCACAGTCTGGGGTAACAAGGCACATCTACATGAGAAATCACAACCGCACCTCCCGTAACAACTGGCGTCCCATGCCCCGTGTGCCACAAACTCTGCGCCTCAGCCTTTGGACTCCAAAGCCACATGAGGGTACACTGTAGAAGATAATGCACAAAGGCAATAGTCATTCTCGGTCACCGAGAGACTACCACTATATATACATGAGAAAGAATAACATGAGGTCATATGGTTCAATGGAAAGAGTTCTGGATTTGGGGTAAGAGGATCTAGATTCATCATAACCTAGGTCTAATACTTAATACAGCCATGACCATTGGTCAGCTGTCTACCTTCTCAACCTAAACACATTTATGTGGTGTTTCCCTCAATTAGAATGGGAGAACCTTGAGATTAGGAGCTGAAGCAATTTCATGTGTAATGGTGAACTGGCTGATGGGGGATTTGAGTGGAATTGGATAGCATTATTAAGTCTTCTGACCAGTGACACAGACCTTCTCGCTGTTTCTCAAACAACATATTTTATTGTTTAGCTCCAGGCATTTTCTCTGACTAGCACCCATGCCTGGAATGCTCTCCTTCCTCATCTGTGCCTACCGTATTTCTTGACTTCCTTCAAGTCCCTAATAAAATCCCATTTTCCACAGAAATTATTTCTATACTCTTCTTAATTCTACTGCCTTCCCTATTTCAAACATTTCCCATTTTTTCTGAATATAGTTTGTTTGTACATATTTGTTTGCTTGTTGTCTCTGTCATTAAATTGTGATGTCCTTGAGGGTAGGAACTATTTCTTGCCTCTTGTTGTATCCCAAGAACTTAGCAAATTGCCTGGCACATAGTGGACACTTAATAAATACTTATTGAATAACTAACTGCTTACTATGTGCCAAGCACTGTGCTATCACTGGGGATAGAAATATATTTAAATGGTAATGGCCAACACTGGCCAGTCAACTGTTCAAGCTATTCACCTACTATGGTAAGCATTTAATAATTTTTTAAAATCTTATTCACTTGTTTGGGACTCTGTTTTATCATTTGTAAAACAAAGTGTCCCTAGATGTCTGAGGTCTATTCCGCCTCTAAATATTTGATAGTTTGAGACAATAAATCCTTATGTGCCAAAATGAATGATGCATAAAATATACTGAGTGACTTGGAGATTCAGCAGAGGAAGAGATGAGTTTGTGGGGGCAAGGATGGTCAAGGAGGATTAGGAAATAGACTCCTCATAGAAGAAATAGAAGGAATCTCTGAGATGATCAGATACAACTTTCATTGTACATGTGAGGGATGCAAATCTCAGAGAGGTAATGTTTGCTCAAGGTTTGGACTCATTTCTGGCTCAAAGTTCAGAGTGTTTTTTAAAAAATTGTCTATTTGCTTGTTCATTCATTCAATTGGTTTGTTCATTCTTTCAGTCACTTATTCATCCATGCATCCATCTATTTGTTTTTTTATTTACTAAATACCAGGTTCTTTCTAATGGAGGAGGCAGGAGTTGGAGTTGGGAAGGATTCCTGAACTACAATGGCTATCCACAAAGAATCTCCTCAGTCCTCCATAGACTGAGGAGATGGTGACACTATTTCCCAAAGATTCCTAGTGGTGAAACCACTGAAAACAGTAATGAGATGGTGTGAATTGAGTTGTTCAGTAGCACACCCAAAGGGTGGCAATGATAAGAGTAAACAAGATGTTCATGAGTCACGCCTATCCTCTCAACATCAGGCCACATTACTTCCCAAAGTCCCCAAAGTTAGCACTAAAAGTGAATTGACCTTGTCCTCCTGGGATTCCGTTGAGGAAGTTTGGTGTACAGCATCAGAGCCTTTCAGGTGGATAAATCCCAATTAGAGTGCTATTTGTGCTCTTCAGGTACTTTGTGGTTTTTATTTCTTATTGTCTTTCATCAGGCAGAGGGCTGTTAGCCTTTTCTTACAAGACAGATACAGAGAAGCTCTGGAAGGACTAAGAAATGCCAGATACTCTCATAGCATTCATTAGTCAGGTGGTCCTTAGTTATTGCCTTCAAAAGGATCTCTTCTACTTTCCAAATAATAGTATTGTACCTTAAAAACACAATTAACTTGGGGGACAACTAGGTTGCTCAGTGGATTGAGAACCAGGTCTAGAGGTGGGAGATCCTGGGTTCAAATGTGGCCTCAGACACTTCCTAGTTGTGTGACCTTGCATAAGTCACTTAACCGCCATTGCCTAGCCTTTACCACTCTTCTGCTTTACAACCAGTATTTAGTGTTGATTCTAAGATGGAAGGTAAGGCTTCACAAAAATAAACAATAGAATCATCTCAAACTTATGCAGAATTTCAGAGTGTTGCTTTACCCATGAACTACATGAAGAGCTAACCTTATAAAGATTAGGCAACTGTCCTTAAGCAGTGTTTTAGGCACATAACTTTATCTACTGTTGCCTTATCCTGTTTTAAAACTCAACTCAAATGATACTCCATGAAGCCTTCTTTGATTGCCCGGCTCAGTAATGAACTCATCCCTCCCCATTGAACATAAACAGAATTTTTTGTTCACTTTATTTTCATTCCATCAAACACCAAACAAAAAAAAAAGATAGTAGAATGTAGACAAAGTAAAACAAAAAAAGGAGTTTGTACATGGTACTGTGAATTTCTATTATTCACAGCTTGCTTTTCTTTTTAGGTATAATAAATTTAACATCAAGCTTTCAAAATTGCCTTGTTTGTCCGAGTTTCCTTTTTCCCCCTTCACATTTACTTCCTGTCTTAGATCAACACTAAATATCCATTCCAAGGCAGAAAAGTGACAAGACTTTTATTTATACCCCAGCATCTAGCACTGGACATAGCATCAACAGTTAATGGGTGTTTGCTGAAAGAAACCTGATTGAATATAGGTCTGAGGAATGGACTCAGTGTTTGGTTAGGGTCAGTTTGGAAGATCCTGATCAGTCAATAAAGCTATACAGCTCAAATCATGAAGTCTTAGAGTTGGAAGGGCCCATTTTGAAGAACCTCATGATTTTGGGAAGGTCTTTGGGAGACTCTATTAGATACAACTATATCCTTCTGGCCCATCTGTGCCTCACTTGAGACATGTTTACGAAGCATTTCTGGTTTCAGTTCTCCTTTGTGAGTAAAATGTAATCTCCCTGTGGGCAGGGAATGGATTTAATTGTTGGGTCAGGTCAAGTCAACAAGCATTTATTAAGAACCAGGCAATGGGCTAAAACATCCAGAATATCACCCCCCACAAAGGACAGTCCCTGCCCTCAAATGGAGGACAACATATATTTTAAAAAGGAAGCTAGAAAGCAAGGGCTAAGGAATATTTTCAGGGAGGAAGGAATGATGGGGGTTAAAATGTAGTAGAATGGTAGAGAAAATCCAGAAAGTAAGGAATGGTGCCCAGAAAGAAGAGGAGACACAACTGACCTAGATGCTTTCCTTTAAAGGGAGGTTCTGGGAGGAGCCAGCTAATCAGAGGAAGGAAGAGGTCTCAGACAGAGTATTTTTCCAGGTGAGAAGTCCAAGAGTTGAATGAAGTTCCAGAGTGGAAAGGCTGCCATTGCATGGTAGACAAGGATACTGGTTACCTGCTATGTCTAGAATACTCTTCTTACCTCTGCCTTTTGGTATCCTTTATTTCCTTTGAGACAGTCCAAGTGCCACTTTCTATATGAATTCTCCTCTGTTCCTTCCAAATGTTGGTGCCCTCCATCTCCAGATGACCTTGTATCTCTTTGGATACACACACACACACACACACACACACACTCACACACACACACACACACACACACACACAAATGCATATATGTTTATCTATATATTGTCTTTCCCAATAGAATGTAAGTTCATTGAGGGTAGGGATTGTCTGACTTTTTTGTCTTCAGGACCTAGTTCAGTGCCTGGCATGTAATAAATGCTTTTTGGATTGGATTGGATTGAGTATGGCAGGATGGACTGAGACAGGATTCCTGCTAGATAGCATATAAGGACTGAAGCTATTTCAAATTCTTCTCCATCCTTTTTCTGTAAGATTCCTACAGTCCACAAGCTCCCCTAGTAAATGTAATTCCACTGTTAATAATTTAAATGATGAAGTGGGCTCAGTGGGAAGAATAACCATGAAAGAGACAAAAGTATGTTGAGCAGAGATCATAAATCCGTGAAAACTCAAGGCCGTGTCTTGGAGCATCAGAGTGGATTATGGTGTGTGTGTAAGGCAGCCTGCCATAGGTGGAGATATTTATTTTCTCTAAGTGAAGTTGAAGAATTTTCTCAACGTATCTTTAAGTCAAGGGTTCAAGGTATCAGCTGAGAGAGAGAGAGAGAGATGGAACAAACAGAATCTAGAATCAAAGGTCTGTTCTTGTCTGCTGGCTGTCTCTTTCTCATTGTACAATGGCTTCTGAGCAATGAGCTGGCCTTTGAGTTGGTTTTCTGCTCTAACTCCTTTCTCGGGGAATCCAGGATTTTTTTCTTGAGCTTTTTAAGAGTAGTTGGCAGATGATCTTAGACCATCTCAATGCTGTGTAAGATATGTGGATGCCAACCAATTAATCAATGAGAATTTATTAATCACCCGCTATGTGAAAGGCACTGTGTTGAGCATAAAGGATATAAAGAAAAAGCAAAATCATATTTTTACCCTCAAGGAACTCACATTCTAATTGAAAATAACTAGAAACATACAATGGATATTCAGAGTAGATGAAAGGCACTGGCATTGCAAGGCACTGGTGGCTTCCTGAAAAGGGCATGGTTTGGGCAGCTAGTGCTTCAGTGGATAGACATTAAAGCCTACAGATAAGAGGTCCTCAGTGCAATTCGGTCCTCATATACTTTCTAGTAGTGTATGACCTTGGGCAAGTCACTTAACTTGTGTTACTTAGCCCTCATCACCCTTTGGCTTTGGAACCATTATTAATTCTAAGATAGAAGGCAAGATCTTTTCTTAAAGGCATGATTTGAGTCAAGTTATAAAGGAAGCCAAGGGAGATAAGGGGCAGAGAAGGGAGAACATTCTGAACACGGGGGACAGCAGGAACAAAATCACAAATGCAGAAAATGGCATACCACACATTGAGGAACAAGTAGGTCAGCATTGCTGGATCAGATAGTAGATGGAGGGAAATAAGGTGTAAGGGTACATTTCATGGGTCAGTGGATGAAGTGCCACGCCAGGAATCAGGAAGACTGAGTTCAAATCAGACACTTATGAGCTGGGTGACCCTGGGCAAGTCACTTTGCTCCTTGGGTCTCAATTTCCTCATCTGTCAAATGAGTTGGAGAAGGAAATGGCAAACTATTCCAGTATCTCTGCCAAGAAAACCCCAAATGGGGATCTTGAAGAGTCCACACAATTGTAGCAGCTAAGTATCACAGTAAATATAGAGCCAGACCTGGAGTCAGGAGAATCTGGGTTCAAATCTAGCCTCAGACACTTCCTAGCTCTGTGACTCTGGGCAAGTCACTTCAATGGGATGTCCCTTTCTGTTCTTCTGTCTTAGGACTAATACTAAGACAGAAGGTAAGGGTTCATTAATTTTTTTTTAAAAAAGCGTACACAACAGAAGAATGAGTGAATAACAAAAAGATTTAAAAAGACTGGAAAAGTAGGAAGAGAATATGCTGTGGAGAGCTTCAAATGGGAAACAGTAAGTTTTATATTTTGTCCTGGGGTGGTAGGGAGCCACTGGAGGTTATTGAACAGACATAACCAGACTTATACTGTAGGAAAATTACTTTGTCAGCTGAAAAGAAATTAAGGGTTTAGGTGAAGATCTCTAAAGCATTTTCAAGTCTTGTTCCTTCATCTTGGAGAGCTGCCACCACACACAGTAAGTTGCCCACATAAAGGTTTTTCTAAAAAAACATTTGAAGGTGCTTTACATATACTGTCTCATTAAATACTAACAACCTTGTGAAGTGGATGCAATTATTATCCCCATCTTAGAAATAGAGGCTGAAATAGAATACAAACAAAAAGGTTACAGCAAGTGATCATGAGGGTTATTTATTATTATCAGGTGGGACTTATACCAGGAATGCAAGGATGGCTTAATATTAGGAAAACCATCCACATAACTGACCATATCAACAAGCAAACCGACAGAAATCACATGATTATCTCAATAAATGCAGAAAAAGCCTTTGACAAAATACAACACCCATTCCTATTGAAAACACTAGAAAATATAAGAATAGAAGGGCCTTTACTAAAATTAGTAAACAGTTTTTATCCAAAACCATCAGCAAACATCATCTACAATGGGGATAAATTAGAAGCCTTCCCAATAAGATCAGTAGTGAAACAAGGATGCCCATTATCACCTCTTTTTTTTTCAATATTGTACCAAAACACTAGCAGTAGCAATTAGAGAAGAAAAAGAAACTGAAGGTATTAGAATAGACAATGAGGAGACCAAGTCATCACTCTTTGCGGATGATATGATGGTCTACTTAAAGAATCCTAGAGATTCAACCAAAAAGCTAGTCAAAATAATCAACAACTTTAGCAAAGTTGCAGGATACAAAATAAACCCACAACAATCATCAGCATTTCTATATATTTCCAACAAAACTCAGCCACAGGAGTTAGAAAGAGAAAATCAATTTAAAATCACTCTAGACAATATAAATTACTTAGGAATCTATCTGCCAAGACAAACACAGGAACTATATGAACACAACTACAAAACACTTTCCATACAATTAAAACTAGATCTAAACAATTGAAAAAAAAAAACATTAACTGGTCCTTGGCAAGATGAGCTAATATAATAAAAATGACAGTCCTACCCAAATTAATCTACTTATACAGCACCGTATCTATTAAATGACCAATAATCTTTTCTATAGAATTAGAAAAAATAATAACAAAGTTCATCTGGAAGAACAAAAGGTCAAGAACATCAAGGGAAATAATGAAAAAAATGTGAAGGAAGGTGGCCTAGCAGTACCAGACCCTAAAATGTACTATAAAGCAGTGGTGATCAAAACAATATGGTACTGATTAAGAGACAGAAGGGAGGATCAGTGGGATAGACATGGAGTAAATGACCTCAATAAGATAGTGTATGATAAACCCAAAGATCCCAGCTTTGGGGACAAAAACTCATTATTTGACAAAAACTGCTGGGAAAACTGGAAAACAGTATGGGGAATATTAGGTTTAGATCAACATCTTGCACCCTATACCAAGATAAATTCAAAATGAATAAATGATTTAAATATAATGAGTAAAATCATAAATAAATTAGGTGAACATAGATTAGTATAAGTCAGATCTATGAGAAAGGAAGGAATTTAAGATCAAGCAAGAGATAGAGAACACTGCAAAATGTAAAATGAATGACTTTGATTATATCAAATTAAAAAGTTTTTTGTACAAACAAAACCAATGCAACCAAAATTAGAAGGAAATCAACAAACTGGGAGAACATTTTTATAACAAAACTGTCTGACAAAGGTTTAAGTTCCCAAATATATAAGGAACTAAGTCAAATCTACAGAAAAATCAAGCCATTCTATTCTCCAATCAACAAATGGTCGAGGAACATGAATAGGCAATTTTCACAGGATGAAATCAAAACTATCAATAAGCACATGAAAAAGTGTTCTAAATTCCTCCTGATAAGAGAAATGCAAATTAAAACAACTCTGAGGTACAACCTCACACCTATTACATTGGGCAATTTCACAGCAAAGGAAAGCGATAAATGTTGGAGGGAATGTGGCAAAATTGGGACACTAATACACTGTTAGTGGAGTTGTGAATTGGTTCAGCCATTCTGAAGGGCAATTTGGAACTATGCCCAAAGGGCTTTAAAAGACTGCTTGCCCTTTTGTCCAGCCGTAGCACTGCTGGGTTTGTACCCCAAAGAGATAATAATGAAAAAGAGTTGTTCAAAAACATTTATAGCTGCACTCTTTGTGGTGGCTAAAAAAATTGAAAATGAGGGGATGTTCCTTGATTGGGGAATGGCTGAACAAATTGTGGTATGTGATGATAATGGAATACTATTGTGCTAAAAGGAATAATGAACTGGAGGAATTCCATGTGAACTGAAATGACTTCCAGGAAGTGATGCAGAGTGAAAACAGCAGAACCAGGAGAACGTTGTACAGAGAAGCTGATATGCTGTGGCACAATCAAATGTAGTAGACTTTTCTACTAGCAGCAATTCAATGACCCAGGACAATCCAGAGGAACTTAGGAGAAAGAACGCTATGCACATCCAGAGAAGGAATTGTGGAACCAGAAATGCATTAGAAAGATATATGATTGACCACATAATGCTATAGGGATGTGATTAGGGTTTTGATGTTAAAAGATCACTGTACTGCAAATATGAATTACATGGAAATAGGTTTTGAATAATAATACATTTTTAACCCAGTATAACTGCTTGTTGGCTTTGGAAGGGGGGAGGAGAAACTAGGAGGGGGGATTAAAAATCATGTAACTATGAAAAAATATTCTAAATAAAAATAAATCTTTACTAGGGCAGGTTTTCCTATTATAATTACAAAAAAAAGAAAGAAAAAGAAAAAGAGGATGGGAAAATTTAGGCAATTTATGTGAGCAGGTAATCCATAAATATTTTTGGAATTGAATGCTTATTTCTTGACTTTGAGTTCATTGTTCTATCCATTGGACACCACTGTTTTACACAGTCCTTCAACAGCTAGATGGCACAGTGGGTAGAGTGCTGGACTTGGAGTTAGGAAGGCTTATCTTCCCAAATTCAAATCTGGTCTCAGACACTAGTTGTGTGACCCTGGGTAAATCACTTAACACTTTGCCTCAGTTTCCTTATCCATCCAATGAGCTGGAGGAGAAAAAAGGAAACTACTCCAGCATCTTTGCCAAGAAACCCCCAAATGGGATCATAAAGAGCTGGACATGACTGATTAAACAATAATCATGAAACTTTGCCTCAGTTAGGGATGACTGAGAGGAGCTATGGTATGGCCCTTAGAAGAGAGCACCTTGTACATGGTGTCAGGGTACAAACAAATTCACTTCTATTTATTTATTATTGATTAGTTATTTTATTATTATTAGATGTTTATATTAGATTATTTTATGTTATATTTATTAGTTGTATGATCATGAGCAAGTCAACCTCTGCCTCAATTTTCTTATCTATAAAATGAAGGTAATAATAGTTGTACCTACCTTACAGGGACTCTAGGAGAATCAGAAATATTTGGAATATTAAAGAACTATTAGAAATATTAGAATATAAGCTCATTAGGGGATGTGGCAAAGTAGGGACATTAATTCATTGCTGGTGGAGTTGTGAACTGATCCAACCATTCTGGAGGGCAATTTGGAACTATGCCCAAAGGGCGACAAAAGAATATCTACCCTTTGACCCAGCCATAGCACTGCTGGGTCTGTACCCCAAAGAGATAATGGACAAAAAGACTTGCACAAAAATATTCATAGCTGCGCTCTTTGTGGTGACCAAAAACTGGAAAACGAGGGGATGCCCATCAATTGGGGAATGGCTGAGCAAATTGTGGTATATGTTGGTGATGGAATACTATTGTGCTCAAAGGAATAATAAAGTGGAGGAATTCCATGGAGACTGGAACAACCTCCAGGAAGTGATGCAGAGCGAGAGGAGCAGAACCAGGAGAACATTGTACACAGAGACTAATACACTGTGGTATAATCGAACGTAATGGACTTCTCCATTAGTGGCGGTGCAATGTCCCTGAACAATCTGCAGGGATATAGGAGAAAAAAACACCATTCCTAAGCAAAGGATAAACTATGGCAGTAGAAACACCGAGAAAAAGCAACTGCCTGAATACAGAGGTTGAGGGGACATGACAGAGGAGAGACTCTAAATGAACACTCTAATGCAAATATTTCAACATAGCAATGGGTTCAAAACAAGAAAACATGTAATGCCCAGTGGATTTATGTGTCGGCTATGGGGGATGGGGGGAAGGAAAAGAAAATGATCTATGTCTTTAATGAATAATGCTTGGAAATTATCAAATAAAAACAAACAAACAAACAAACAAAAAAAGAATATAAGCTCATTGAGGACAGGCATTGTTTGATTTTTATCTTTGGGTGCTGAGCCTCAAACATGGCTCCTGGTACCTAAAAAGTACTTAAGAAATGTTTATCATTATTTTAAATTATTTTTATTAATGTATCCATTTATAATTAAACATTTGATTTTCATGATTATATACATATATGTATATATTCATTAATAGTTATGTATCTCCATGAGAGCAGCTAGGTGATGCAGTAGATAGAGTGCTAGACCTGACATCATCTTCTTTAGTTCAAATCTGGCCTCAGACACTTACTAGTAATATGACCCTGGACAAGTCACTTAATCCTATTTGCTTCAATTTCCTTGTCTGTCAAATGAGCTGGAGAAGCAAATGGTGAACCACTCTCGGATCTTTGTCAAGAAGACCCCAAATGGGGTCATGAATAGACACAACTGAAAATGACTGAACATACACATCTCTTTAAGATGATGCACAATATGGTGGAAAGAAGACATGTTTGGAAGTTTAAAGACTTGGGTTCAAATCTCACCTCTTTGGCTTATATTGGCTATATAATGATAGGCAAGTCATTTACTCCATCAGTGCTCCAGGCAACCCTGTAACACCATTAATTACAAATGAGTAGTCCATCAATCTGCTTCATTGAAGTAGATTTCCACTCCAATAGTTCCCTTCAGGGATAAATTCACAGATCTGGACCTTTCTCTTTTTTCTATCTCTCAACTCCCCAACCTTAACAAAAGCATAGTCCTTGAAACTTTAAATTGCTAAAAGGTTCTTTTCCAATGATGTGTCTCCAATGCTTATGCTAAGATCCTATGGAGATTATTTAGTAGATATAACCAACTATCCATTACCATTCTCAAAGAAGGCATGAAACAAGGCATTTGCTTACTAGAGGTGTTCATTGCTGCCACAGAGCACCTCTTATTTAGAATCCAAACAGAAAAGGGATTCTCCATGGATGATATAATCCTCATATGTTCCTGTTTGAAAATGACATCATTTTGATTACATCAAGTCCCAGAATACCACAGAGCCTCTTGGTGACATCTATAGTCATTCAAAAGAGATCTGGCTACTTTCAAGAAGAGCCAGACAACTGATAAAGGCCCAAAATATGAGTTGTAGTTAGGGAGTCAGTAACCCGAATGAGTATATTGATTCATATACTTTGGCAAAGAATAAGCAGTGAATTGACTAAGTAGAATAATAATAAT
Organism: Monodelphis domestica; assembly: GCF_027887165.1. Taxonomy (NCBI): domain Eukaryota; kingdom Metazoa; phylum Chordata; class Mammalia; order Didelphimorphia; family Didelphidae; genus Monodelphis; species Monodelphis domestica. The sequence continues at coordinate 710,601,205 of NC_077227.1, forward strand.
TACTGATATTTGAATAGTACCTAAAGAGATATAAAATACTTTACAAATATTATCCCATTTGATCCTCACAACAATGCTAGGAGGTAGATGCTATTTTTATTCCCATTTTACAGATGAAGAAACTGAGGTAGACAGGAATTTCTGTAACTGGCTCAGGGTCACATAGCTAGTAAATATCTGAGGCAGAATTTAAGCTCAGATCTTCCTGACTCCAGCTCTAACAGTCTATCTGATGAGCCACCCAGCTGCATAGGTAAGCAAGATTTCATTTTGGAAATTTTGCAGTACTTTCTAGTGATCCCAAGCTGCCCTTGACCCCAAATCTCAGGCTTTGTTATCTAGAGATCAATGTTGTTCTGGTGATGCCAGATCTCTATGAATCATAGAATACTACAGCCTCTATAGAATCAAATCTTCATTCAATTATGAGTCCCTTGAGGACAAAGACTGTCTTTTATCTTTCTTATATCCCCACTGTTAAGGACAGTGCCTGGCACATAGTAGATGTTTAATAAGTGCTTATTGACTGATAAATGTTCATTGTACTAGAGTTCTTGAAGTGGTGCTAAGGAAATCCAAGAACTCTGTTACTGGAAAATGAAATGGATCAATCATATAGTGAGAGCATGGGAAGACCATAGAGGCAAACAGGGTAAAAGACCAGAGGAAGACCACCAGCATGTAGGATAGATCTTCTATATATGGGAAGATAAGTATCATGCAAGATGAGAAGACATATCCTATAGAGGGACATATCCACACTAATGAGATCAAAATATAGTGAAGAGTGGAAATATATCTTCCAAAGTTAGACTCCAGTGCCTCATTATCATGTACATGTTACCATTGGTTCTTGAAGGTCAGACCGATGGAGCATAAACTCTGGTAGGTTCTATGAGGCTGGAAGAAAGTATTAGGTACAAACCTGGACCAAAGAATGGCCTCACTAAGTTTAGAGAGAATTAACCCTAGGTTGGCTGCACAATGGTGGATTTTTAAACCACTGACATTCATGTAGATCATCTGTTAAGCTATAAAAAAGGGTTATAAAGTACACCGATGGAGGGAGTACCAATAATGATAAAATAATGGATACATTGAATACATACATACACACACACTCACAATCAGTAAGCCTGGGATCCCAGACTTAAAACCAAGAAGGACATCAGAACATATCAAGTGTAACCTCCTCACTTTTCAGAGAAGAAAATTAAAACCTAGAGGGATATGATGACTTATTCAAGGTTAAACAGATAGTAAGTGGTAGAAATGATATTTGGATAAAGAACGTCAGACTACTAATTCAAGCCACTTTCTAATATACCACCTTTCTACAAACATATGAATAATAAGCACTCTATATTTGTGAGGATATATTTCAATCAAGTCTGACTCCTTGTGACTATTTGGAATTTTCCTAGAAAAGGCACAAGAGTGGTTCACCATTTCCTTTCTCCAGCTTATTTTCTGGACGAGAAACAAAAAAACTGAACAAGATAAAATGACTTGCCCAGGGTCACATAGCTAGAAAATGTCTGAGGCCCAATTTGAATTCAGATATTTCTGATTCCAAGTCTGGTACTCTATCCACTGTGCCACCTAGCTGCATATATGTATGTATGTAGATAGATAGATGCATGGATGGATGGATGGATGGATAGACAAAATGACATAAATAGATGGATAGATAAACATAATCTTGATATAGTATATCCCCAAAATTTCAGTGGCAGTTTTAAGCCTTTAAAACTTTTAATCCACTGAGCCACCTAGCTGCCCCCCACAAGAACTCTTTCAACTGTCTTCTTCTGTGTTGGCAGAATCGGAGTTATTTTTCATCCTTGTATCCCTGGCATCTATACAAGTGCTTTGCATATAGTAGATACCAAGTATTTCGTCAACTAAACCAAACAATTACATCTAATGGGTTCCTGCCCTCAGGGACTGGTACCCCACAATAAATAACAATAACAGCTAGTGTTTATATAACTCAAATTTGTAAAGGTTTTTTACATGTTATCACCTTTTCCCCTCACAACATCACCTAACCAATTGCCATCAACAGACAGGTCTAGGAGCCTTGGGTGTGGCAGCACCCCCATTTCTGCTTCTACCCCAATCTTTTCAGTCTTTACCTGGGGAGGTGGTTCCTCTGGAAAGGGAGCAGTTTGTCCCTACCAAGTTTCCTTTAGCTGTGACTAAGAGGGAAAGCAAACCAGCCTAGTTGAAGCAACAAGGAATGCTGAGGGAGAGAGAAGGCAGTGTCAAACTACCATCTCCCTTCAGACCCTGACAGAGAAAGCCCAGGAACCTGAACCCAAGATTCTTTGAAACAGCAACATTTCCAGCTCTCTGTCTGTAGCCATCATCCTGGGAAGTGGTTCCTATGGCAACTACTCCTGCAGGTGCTACATTGCATCTATTGAAGACCCAGAACAGAAAGTTCTTGTCACCAGAGAAAGCCCTTGGAGTTATCAAATATTTCAACATCAAAAAAGAGAGAGAGGGAGAGAGATCTGATTCTATTAGTGGAAATGACATTAAAGAAGAGGCATTGCCATCTGCTTTGTCTCTGCGCCACAAGGACCATGGGACTTTTCCATCTGATTTGTAGCAGAAATCTTCCATTTGTATTATCTTCCTTATAAGAATGTGAGTCCCTTGAGAACAGGGATGGTCTGACTAGTCTCTTTGTACCTCTAGCACTTGGCACTGTGCTTGGCATAGAATAAGAACATAATAAATGCTTCTTGTAATCATTTATTAGTTCTTTGAAGTAGGTGTTATTATTATACTCATTTTACAGGTGAAGAAACTAAGGTTCCCAGTGAATAAGTGACTTGCCCAAGCTCCTATATCTAGTATCTGTTGCAGGATTTGAACTCAGGTTAACTTGACTAGGTGGCAGACTAGATAGAGTGCCAGATCTGGAATGAAGACTCATCTTCCTGAGTTCAAATTGGGCCTCAAACTCTTACTAGTTGTGTGACCCTGGGCAAGTCATTTAACTTTGTTTGCCTCAGTTTCCTCATCTATCAAATGAGCTGGAAAAGGAAATAGCAAATCACTCCAGTACCTTTGCCAAGAAAACCCCAAATGGGATCACAAAGAGCCAGATATGATTGACACAACTGTACAACTGTTTGACTTCATATCCTTCCCTCTAATCACTGAACCATTTTTATGTATGCATATATACATATACAAATATAGACACATCATACATACATATTTGTATATACATGGGTGTGTGTGTGTGTGCCTGATGTGTAATTTCATCAGTATGGGGACTTCCATTGTAGAAATTTCCCCTAAGAAGGCAAATCTGTAATTTGTCTCTAATTTATAATCTTAGAGAGTTTCTTGAGGCACTCAGAGATTATGTATGATTTTGCCCATCTGTCCAGAGGCAATATTTGAACCCAATCTTCCTGACTCCAAGGACAGCTCTCTGATAACTTATTCCTTATTGCCTCTTATATATCAATATAACACATTGCTTACTGAACAATTGTATATTGAAATAACAAAAGCGCTACCTAAATAAAATATTCTGTATTTTAATAGAAGAAAACAGAAAAGGAAGTTTGAGCAGTCAGGGAAGACTTGATGGAGGAGGTGGGACTTAACTTGGGCCTTGAAGGTTGGAGTAGTATTAGCGTTTTAACTGCTGAATTCAGAGACATTCCCAAAATACTCATTGCCATTAACTCTCTTCAAAATTAATTATGCAGTGAAGTTTAAAGCCCTTTTCACTCTTAAAGTACAATTCTCCCTTGGGCCTTTACTTCTTTCTTTCTAATCTAGGAATAATCTAAGCCTGGCAAAAGTTCAGGAGCAATCTGCCTCCCCCCAACCCCAAGACTCTTCTCTGCTATTACAGCACTAATAGATGATTTTTCAAAAATTCATGATCAGGGACTTTCCAGATAATATGCTAACAGTAAGTGAGAGGTGGCATGATGTTGGAAACAGTCATCGGGGAGACATGAGCGGAAGAATGGTCTCTGACATATACTAGCTGTTTAATTGTAGATAAGTCACAGAACCTCTCAGGATCCTCAGACAACTCTCTAAGACAATTGGATAGGAGGGCTCTCTCCCTGAGGGCAGGGGCTATCCTACTGTGGTGTTTGTGTACCCAGTCCTTAGCCCAGAGCTTGGCATAAAGCAAGTGCTTAGTAAAGACTTCTAAGCCAAGGGAAGAAGCACTTTTGAAGTGCTCTTTGTGTGTTGGTCATTGTGATAAAGTGATGGAGATAGAAAGAAAAGCCAACCAACCAACCAACCAACCAACCAACTCACCCACCAACCAACTTATCAACAAACCAACCACAACCAACCCCAGGCTCTACTCTGCAGAAGCTCACAGTTGAAAGAGGGAAGCAATATGCAAACAACTACAGAGAAGCTATCTATCTATCCATCCATCCATCCATCTATCTATCTATCTATCTATCTATCTATCTATCTATCTATCTATCTATCTATCTATCCATCCATCCATCCATCCATCCATCCATCCATCCATCCATCCATCCATCCATCCATCCATCCATCCATCTATCTATCTATCTATCTATCTATCTATCTATCTATCTATCTATCTATCTATCTGTATGTATATATATATATATATATATATATATATGACAAAGTAGAAATAATGGAAGATGGAAGGTTCAAGGGCTACTTGAGGCTGAGAAAGGCTTTTTACAGAAGGTAGAATTTTATTTAGGTCTAAAAGGAAATTCCATGAGTTGAAGAGGTTTTTAGTTGGCTCATCAAGTGTTTCTTATATATACTATGTACCAAGCTCGATTTAAAGCACTAGAGATACAAAGAAAAAGCAAAAATATCAACCCTGCTTTGGTTTTAAAAGATTATTACAAAAAGGAATGATATAGAAATAGTATTTGAGAATACATATATAACCCAGTGTAATTGTTTGTCAACTTCAGGAGTGGGGAGGGTAGAGGGAAGGGAGACAACATGAATCATGTAACTATGGGAAAAATTTTGCACTTCTTTTCACAGTATGACTGATTTAAAAACCCCTTGTGACAGAATGTTTTCTATTGAAGGTAATTTAGAAATGAATCTGACAAAGTTATTATCAATTGATTAATGTCAAGTTTTATTTTAAATTCATGATGTTGATTATGTTATTATTGGGTTTCTAAATTTTCTTGAATTGTAAATTCTGCAAAACTGTAAGAAAGACTGTTAAGAGAATGGTAAAAATTGTGTCATTAGAAAATTTTAATTCCTTTAAATTTGGGTATTGTGAAATCAATTAAATTATAAGAAGTTATTATCATAATGTTAAAAATTATGAAGCAAAGTTTTATTGGGTATATCTTAAAAGGGAAGAATAATAATTCATTCCTTGAAGAAAAAAATAAAACTAAATGGGAGATACCTTTAAAAAAGAGAAAAACAGAAAAAAATATATGAAGTGGGGTCACATAGAGAAAGGATTAGATTTATTCTTTCCAAAGAATCTAATTTATATATGATAAAATGACTTAAATGGTATTATAAATATAAAAAAATCACCCCCACTTCATAACTAGTGCATTTCCCTGCCTATATACATATATGTACATACATACATACATGTTTGTGCATAAAACAGCTCCATTCTAAGTATAATAACATCAGGATCCCAAGAATATATGTATATGGAGGTATATATGTATGCATGTATGAATGTGTTCAACTAGATAGATAGAGATATTTAGGTATATTTATTTATTTATTAAAACCCTCCCCTTCTGTCTTAGAATCAATACTAAATATTGGTTCCAAGGCAGAAGAGTGGTAAGGACTAGGCAACTGGGGTTAAGTGACTTGCCAGGGGTCACCCAGCTAGGAAGTGTCTGAGATCAGATTTGAACCCAGGACCTCTCATCTCTGGGTCTGGCTCCCTATCCATTGAGCCACCTAGCTGCTCCCTATAGGTATATTTCTAATATATGTATTATAAATTAAATATATATATATATATAAATATATAAAAATATATAAAAAATATATAACAAATAAAAAATATATAAATTATAAAAATAAATTATAAATTATAAAGTAATAAAATATGTATTATACACACAAAGTTCCAAGAATGTTATCTCCATTGTTAAACTGTGAGCTCATTGAAGACAGAGACTTTTGCTTTGTATTTAGATAGGCAGAAAGATAGGCAAATAGATATCTACATTGTAAATATAAGTATCTACTTTTATATATTTATATATATATATATATTATAAAACTGTATTGTATTCAAGTATGTAGCTACTGCTGAAACAATTGCACGATGCATTTGAAAGCCGAAAAATTTTCAGTTGTCTCTTTCCCAGATGAAGTGGGGGCAGATGTGATGAGCCCAGGTGAGACGGGTGTCCCAAATAATCCACGTTTGCCAATGACAGTCTCATTTCTGTTGGGGTTTTGAAAGCTTTTCATGGGCCTCAGAGAGCTACAAAAATCTTGTCAAATGCTTTTCCAGTGACTGAGCTTCCTGATGTGGCCCCAAGGTCAGCATCATTTTCCTCTTTCACCTTGTCATGAGAGCAGATCTTTAGGGGATGGGAGAAAAAGGTCCAATTAGGGTGAATCCTTATTAAGGTCCCATGTTTTAAGGTCTGATGCCCCTTTGTACTTCAGAAATTTCCCACACTGCCTTCCACCTCTTTTCTCTCACTTCTCTCACCAATTTTCCTGAAAGCCTTCAGGCCAAATATTGAGCCCCTTCTACTATGGCCTGGCCACTCTTGCTAGAGACTGGGCAGGATCCTTGGGTCCATAAGGTAAAACTATTGACAACAGTAATTATCAAAACTAAAATCATACTTCCTTAAAGCCTGGGTACATTTCTGGCTATAGGAAACAAATATAGGAAATGACTCCTTGTCTGTTACTTGACCCTGTTCTCATCTTCCTTTTGGAATTTACAGTTGATTGTATACAAGCCTCCTCTCATTGTCAGAAGCCTCCAGAAAAGGGATCATCAAGAATGGCTCTTTCAGGGGCAGCTAGGTGACTCAATGACCTAGAATTGGGAGGGTCTGGCTTCGAATCTGGCCTCAGACACTTCCTAATTGTGTGACCCTAGGCAGGTCACTAAACTCAACATTGCCTAGCCCTTGCCACTTACTCTTATTGATATTAACACAGAAGGTAAGGGTTTAGAAAAAAAGGAATAGCTATTTTCAGGGCACTGTATTCCTTAGATCATGAGAATTTATAGATATAAAAAATTTAAACCAGTTTAATCAAAGAAGGGACATAGATTTTAAGACCCAGGTATTGATAATGTTTGAGTTTTCCATCCCACTTGGCACTGAGGAGTTTGGAGGCATAACCAAGGTAACTGATTCATTCATTGTCCTTCGTATTCTGTACAAGAATGGTTTTAGCTGGGCACGAACTCTGGACTGTGTATTTAACAATGGGGATTGATTTATGCTGAGCCTAGATCTTCAGTCTCTTTCTTCTCCAGGTCCTCTTGTGACCAATGGTACATTTTTCCTGGATAGCTGATTAGGGGGTAGAGGTGTAGTTGGGGGGAGTCATGGAGTAATGAGAAACCTGCTGGTCTAATTGGCTAAACAGTCCATGTTCTTGTCCTTTTTACTAGGATGCCTTGCCAGGTTAGTTAACCAATGATAGTAGAAGGTGAAGAGCAAATCGGTATTTGTTTGAATGATAATAGTTGATATTCATAGAGCACTTTGAAATTTGTATTTGTACATTTTCTCATTTAAGCCTCAAAACAACTCTGTGAGGTTAGCCAGTTAGCCAAAAAGTATTTATTGGGGGCAGTTAGGTAGCTCAGTGGATTGAGAGCCAGGCCTAGAGGCAGGAGGTCCTGGGTTAAAATCTTGCCTCAGCTACTTCCTAGCTGTGTGACCCTGGGAAAGTCACTTGACCCCGATTGCTTAGCCCTTACTGCTCATCTGCCTTGGAATCAATACATAGAATTTATTCTAAGACAGAAGATAAGGATTATAAAAAAGTTCTAGGAATATGGGAAGTTTGAAGGATTTAGAGTGAAAGATGATGAGTTCTGTTATGAATGTGTTAAGTTTTAAATAACTATGGGGCATTCAATTTGAGATGTTCAAAGGGCAAATGATGATATACAGATCTAGGAATCATTTGCAGGGAGACGATAGTTGAATACAAGAGGGGTTGGAGAGACAATCTAGCAAAATGTTGTAGAGGGCAATGAGAGGAGAGCCTAGGGCAGAGGGGGGCTTACATTCAGGTTAATGGACATGATGCAGATGGATATCCAGCAAAGGAGACTAAGGGTGAATGGTCAGCTTGGTAGGAGAACCAGAGGACAGTCATGCAACTTACAGAGATGGCAAGATCAAGGATATGAGCTCCTGGTGTATCCCTGAGTTAGAGCTGAAGAGGAGGCAATGGGAATTGAGCACACTGTGAGACTGAGAATTTAGGGTATCTTCTCATATGAGAGTAGGAGTTAAGGGTAAAGAAAAAGACTGAGAGATAAGAATTAAACTCACTGAGAAAGGAAGGAGAATGCTCTGGGGCGGGGGGTTGTGAATAAAGGCCATGAGAACCCAGGTTGAGCAATTAATTTTTGTCATGTAATAGTCTTAGGAGGGGCAGGTAGGTGGCTTAGTGTCAGGAAGTTTTGAGTTCAAATCTGGTCTTAGACTCTTATTAGCTGTGTAATCCTAGGTGAGTCACTTAACTCTGCTTGCTTTGGTTTCCTTATTTGTAAAGTGAGCCGGAGAAGGAAATTACAAACCATTCTAGGATCTTTGCCAAGAAAACCCCAAATGGGGTCATGAATAGTCAGACACAACCTTTTTACCTCAGTTTCCTCATCTGTCAAATAAACTGGAGAAGGAAATTGCAAACCACTCCAGGAACTTTGCCAAGAAAACCACAAATGGAGTCGTGAAGATTCAGACACAACTGGTTTACCTCAGTTTCCTCATCTGTCAAATGAGCTGGAGAAGGAAATTGCAAACCACTCTAGGATCCTTGCCAATAAAACCACAAATGGGGTCATGAAGAATTGGACACAACTGAACCAACCAAAAAACAACAAATAGACTCTGGCAAGGCTGGGTTGACTTTTTGAAGAGGCTAAGGTTGCTAAAATCCCTGAGAGTGACCATGGTCCCCAACCTATTGAAAGATCCTATTTGCAATCACCTGACTTCTCCCAAAGGCTTCAAAACTTTACCCACTTAGTTTTGGAGACTCAGCTAGCATTTATGTAGCATTTAAAGGTTTTAAAACCCTTTACATTTTATGTTAATTAATTTGTTTCTCACAAGTACCCTGTGAACAGGCACAAGGAAATTTAATGTCTTGCCCACGTACCCATAACTAGTAAGGATCTGAGGTAGGATTTGAAGCCAGGTCTTCCTGATCCCAAGTCCTCAACTCTTTTACTGCCATGTTCTTCCCTAGTTAAGATATCAGGGCTGAGATGATGTGCCGTGGTTCCAATCTCATCTTAACATACCCATGAAGAAACTGAGGTCCAAAGACATCATAGGTACATATATTCAGAGACCCAAGAGGCTGTCTTCCACACCACTTGTCTCATTTTTTTTTTGTTCTTCAGTTTTTCAGTGTCTGACTCTTTGTGATCCAATTTGGGGTTTCCTTGGAAAAGACAGAGGAGTGGTTTGCCATTCCTTGTCCAGTTCATTTTACAGAGAAGGAAACCGAGGCAAGCAGGGTTAAGTGACTTGCTCAGGATCACATAGCTAGTAAGTGTCTAAGGCCAGATTTGAACCAAGGTCTTAACTATGGTCTTCCTGACTCCAGGCTCAAGGCTCTATCCACTACAACACTTATTTGCCACTGGGGCCAAGAGAGGGTCTGTGACTTACCCAAGGGTACATAGCTCTTAAGTCAAAAGTAGAATCTGAATGCAGATCTTTGATTCCAACTCCTATGGACTTTCCTCTGCTTCTCTGGCATTTGTTCCTGTGGCTTCAGTTCAGTTAGTTATAGGAGTTAGAGTAAAGGAAGTTGGTGTGATGAAAACAAACAAACCTGCCCTTAGCACTTCAACTAAAAACACAGACTGTCTAATTGGATGCAAATGCAAAAAGCACACAGTTGCCCCTGCCTGTTTATCCCAGCCTTAATATTTATCTGAACAGAAACATTAATTTCAAGTCAGAATTTCACTAACATTAAGGGTTTTGGGGGGGGGGTTAGGGGGAAGGAGGACTTAGAGTTCATTATGGAGAGGTCACTAAAGCAAAGGTCCTAACCTTCAATGGGTCCTGGCCCTCTTTAGCAGGCTGGGGAAGCCTAGGGACCCCTGCTCAGAATAATGCAGGGAAATTACTAATTGAAGGAAAAGCAGAATTCCAGTTAGAGGTTAGTGAAAATTAAGAGGTTGTTTTTGTCTCCATCCAAGTTCACGCCCCCCGGAAATCTGTCTGTGGGCCCAAGGTTAAGAACTTGTGGATCTGAAAGTGAGACTCTCTGTGCTTATGGTCCCTGAGGCTGGCGAGAGGCTGAAGGAAGAGCGAAGCCACGTTAAGGGATTGGGGTGTCCATGTGTCCTTAGAAAATGGTGGGCTCCTTCCTGATAAGATATGATTGACTTTCTCTCTGTCTTTCTCAGTCTTTCTTTCTCTTTCTTTCTCATTCTCTCTTTCTCTCTCTCTCTGTGTCTCTACCTCTATCTCTGTGTGTGTCTCTGTCTCTATCTCTATCTCTGTGTCTCTGTTTCTCTCTCTCTCTCTGTGTCTCTGTCTCTCTCTCTCTCTGTGTCTCTGCCTCTCTCTGTCTCTGCCTCTATCTCTGTGTGTGTCTGTTTCTATCTCTGTCTCTCTGTCTGTCTCTCTCTGTCTCTCTCTCCCTCCTTCCTTCCCTCCCTCCTTCCCCCCTCCCTCCCTCTCCTCTCCCTTGACAGCCCTCCTAGGCATGGCACTGACTTCAGGCCAAAAGATGATTCCTGGATTCTGGTTTGGTACCTAGAGGGAGCTGGAGGCAGGGCAGCTTGGGGGAAAAGCAGTCTAGATTGTTGCAGTCAGCCAAGGAGAAGCAACATCCAGGGAACAGCATTTTTGTGGCATGATCTGGGATAGGGCCCTGGCGTTTCATTATGTCTATCTTAAAGGGTATGAGAGAAAACTCGTGGACAGGTCTCAGTAGAAGAGAAAAGGAGGGAGGAGAGATGGGAGCCAGGCAGGAAGCAAACCATAAATTAGAATAATAACAGCATGGCCCAACAAACAGCACACACTTGTATCGCAATCCCAGGCCCCTTAATGAATAAATACACTCATTCACTGTGACTTATGAGCTTGTAAGAACCCTTATAGTCATGATTTCTGGACCAGGGTGTTATTGTGTGTGTCTGTGTGTCTTTGGTAATGAAGGGCAAAAATCAATATTGGGTCTTTTGATTCTTTTAATAAGGAGAATCAAATGCCATTCCTCATTCTCTATCTTTCAGTGCTCAGCTGGAAGTGGTTTAAAAACCTACAGACAGTGTTCCTGCCTTTGGGGTTGAGCTTTCACTCTTCTCAGGCCTGTTTTTGAGGTCTGAAGAACAGAAATGTGGTAGTTCTAATTTGACCATTTTCTTGTGATCCCTTTTCTTCCTGAAAGGAACAACAATGCCCTTTCCCCCACTCTCCCGAGCTCTGTGTGGATCTGGCACTGGTGCCTCCTCATGTTGGCTGCCTGGGGCATGTGTGAAGAGCGGATATCTGACTGGTTGCCTGGGATGAGTAGCTTCTAGGATGGAGGGATGCTCAGGAACTCAACGGTGGGAAAGGGGCAAAAGAGCTGCTTTGATAGATGAGAGTTTGTGTTGCTGGAGAGTAGTCCTTTGCCCTTCACTACCCAGGAAGGAAGTTCAGACTCAGAAATGCTATAATATAGGAAAAACTCTTAAGAAACCCAATACTCAAGTTTGGAGGAATGATGGGAATGTTGTGGTAGAAATTCACTCAGGTTTGTAGCAGGTCTCGCCCCAAAATGGGAGACTTAAACTCTGGTCAATCCAGAAGTAAGAAAAAAATTTTATTTGAAAAAGAAGAGGTTTAAGGTGGTGTCAAAGCCTAACATCTGGTGGAATAGCCTGGGGTCTACTCAGATAGCCTTAGGACTGATGGATTAGCCCAGGGGCTAGTAGAGTAGCCTCTCTGGAGCTGATGAAATAGTGGGTCCAGGTGTGGAATAGCAGTTTCACATGTGGAAGAGCCCTTGGAGCAAATGTAATGGCCCAAAATGTAATGGAGCAGCAGCCCCAGGTGTAGAGTAGCAGCTTCCTCCCAACTGTGGATCCCAACTGTGGGTTTGTGTATTTATTAAGGTCTGTGGGCTTGGCATCTCCCATTCCAGAGAAATCTTCACCTTTCCCCCAAACCCTGGAAAAAATGGGCATGGGCAAATTCAGGTGGAGGCATAGTTACATCATAGGGAATAAGGAGCATGCACTGGTCTGGAGGATTCTTCAGGAATGCCAGAGTCCCCGGGGCACATGTCCCATGTTTCCCCCATTGTCACCTTCTCATCGTTGGTCGATGTGGGACAGGTCTCGATACCCCTCTGGAATGTGGACATGGTGGTGGCGGGGGATACAGCATAATCCTAACAGTTCAGAACTAAGGTAAATAAAGGACGATCTGAGTAATTAATAACAAAAATAGCACAAAGCTGATGCCCAGTATAGAACATTACAGATCCAGTACAGGTGATTGATGATACAGAATGGGTAACCTTGCTCAATACAGATTCTGCAATTCATGCTTGACTAATGCAGAAACTACAGATTTTGCAGTTGAAGTTTAACTAGCGCTAACTGGTGAGAAATAGAAGGTTTCCAAGTATGAGGGTCCTGTTCCTATTGCTACCCCTCATGGCCACTGCCAGCCTCCACCAGGAAGAGCACGGCTGACTGACACTCTGTGAATCATCCCAAATCCATGGCTCTATTGAGCAAGCCAAAGGCTTGGTTTAGATGGTCTCTCCCTCTAGCAAGGTAGAGCCCGTGGCAGAGTCAATATTCAATGGAACTTCTAAATTAAAAGTCTCCAGTGTAGGCACTGTTGCTGTAGAAGTTGACATATCTGGAAGCACCTTGGGAAGCTGTGAATGAGATGAATTTGCTTTCTCCCAGGAATATTGTTTCTGTCCTTATTAATAGCAATAATAATAGCTTGTTTAGTACTTTAAGGTTTGCAAAGCACTTTACAGATATCTTATTTATCCTCCCAACAACTCTAGGATGCAGGTTTTACAGTTGAGGAACCTGAGGCAGGCAGAGATTAAGGAACTTGCCCAGGGTCACACAATCAGTGTCTATGTCAGATTTGAACTCATGTTTCCCTAACTCTGTCCAATGTTCTCTCCTCTGTACCATCTAGCTGCCTATATTATTGCTCAATTACAATGAGCATTGAAAAGAGATAAATGAAAAGGAGAAGTCTAGGGGTACTAGTGATAGTAACATCATCATCATCTTCATCTATGACACCTCATATAAGTTATAGACAAATGTTGGGAGGAAGGAGAAGCAAAGAGGGAAATGGAGGAAGATTCTGATGCCAAGAAAATTACAGGTTTGCATCAAATAAAATGCTTTAGAGTTTCCCCAAATACATTTATGCACATTACTTCATTTTGTCCTCACTGAGAAATACTCAGGGAAGTTATTGTCATTGTTTTGTTGATGAGGAAACCGAGGTTGAGAGTAGAGACGTGGCCAAGGTCAGTCCAAACATGAGGGACCACTTCTGACTCCTGTCCTGGCCCTCTGTCCAACACTAGGACATCCAGCCCACTCAAAGAATTCACTGCAATCAGACTGCTGGCTTGCTCATTGGTACGGAGACCTGAGAACTGAACCCATCTCTGAATCCTGGATCCTTTGGAGGATTTCCATTTCAAATGAGTCCTGGACTCCCTAAGCTTTAGTTTTGACTTATTTTCTTTTCTCCTCTTTCTAGCAATCCAGACAAATGTATATTGAATTCCAACCAGCAGCCAACCATCTGGTCCACACATATGGACCACACTGCCCTTTGGTGGGTACCTTAAATCGAAAAATGTCACCAATCTTCCATTATGCATTTGGGTTGAAAGGATGATACATTGAAGGATGAAAACATTGATAGCTCTCAGAAGCACAGAATAGGTACAATAAGTCAGAATCTCCATTACTTTGTCCAACATCTGATTTTTTTTTTAAGATGGGAACTAACATTTTATTTCATTTTACTCCCCTGCCCCAGGGATGGCTCTTCCTAAAACAGCTCCAGTCTTACCCCTCCTGTTTCCTGAAAATGTTTTATTGTTTGTTGATCCTCCATGTAATGATCTGTATCTCTTTTTGTGTGCTTGGAACTGGTAGCTTCCTCTAGGTTCCCATCCCAGTAGCAAGGCAGGGGTTAAAATCATTTCACCCTTAGGATTTCACAGAGAAGCTCTGATCCATTTATTTTGGTTCTCTACCCTTCTTTTTATGTAGTTTCCTGTCCATCCCTTAGCCCCCTTCCAGTTCCCCTCCTCCCAAGAATGCATTAGCTGGGTCCATTCCAGAACCAATCAGCAGAGGGGCCATGACCCTTTCGCTAGCTGGCGTATGCTGATGCCCTGTCACCAGCTCCAATTACGAGAGCTAGCTATGGCAACTACAGGTTTGCTGGTTTCCCCTGTGCTCTGGGTACTGCTAGATCCCCATCTCCTTTCAGAGGCAGTGGGTAACTTCTCGGTCCTGTCGGCATTTTTCTCTCTGTGTGACATGTGTACGCACTCTAAAATGAAAAATACAAAGCCATGCTTGGCCTCCCTTACTGGCAAATTGTATTTTTCCACTGCCTATTCTGATGCCTTTCGAAGATGGGACAGAAGGAGGAATTACTATGGAGATTGCTTTGGTTCCCTGATGCATTAGCAACTTTCCCTCCTGTATATTTCTGGTCACCCATTGTCAAAGGGTCCCCGCTTCCATCTTCATCTCCGAATTGACCATGGCTACTTCAAAAAGCTTTGGGAGACAGACACACATGACACATGTACACTAGCCACACACATGTGGATAGAAAGAGATTTTTTAGTATATAGCTGTGTATCTCTGAATATGTGTGTACCTACACATACATATGCATATATCAAAGACTTTCATGTATGTATAATCACTCCTACATACAAACACACACATGATACACATGTGTACATACACATGTAAATTTATACATGCATATAGGAACCTATGTCTTTATCATATCTTAAGCAAATAGTTCTTTATAAATAAAGTTAATAAAAGTGAAGAAAAATCCTTTTCAATTTATTTCAGTTCAATTATACACACACACACACACACACACACACACACACACACACATATATATATATATATATTAAACCCTTACCTTCCATTTTAGAATCAATACTGGGTATTGGTTTTAAGGCAGAAGAGTCATAAAGGCTAGGCAGTGGGGGTTATGTGACTTGCCCAGGTCATACAGCTAGGAAGTATCTGAGGTAAGATTCGAACCTAGTACCTCTGGGCCTGACTCTCAATGCACTGTGTCACCCAGTTGCCCCCTCAATACTAATAGTAATAGTAATAGTAAATATCACCATATCACCATATCACTGTGGCATTTACAAGGTGTTTTAAGGTTTACAAAGTGTTTTCCATATATCATTTTGTTTGAGCCTCGAGGGCAAGGTAGGATGTTATTATTATCTTCATTTTTACCAATGAGGAAATGGAGGCATACGGAAATTTATAGCTATATTAGTTGTTTAGTCATGCCTGATTCTTCATGACCCTATTTGGGGTTTTCTTGGCTAAGATACTGGAGTGGTTTATCATTTCCTTCTTCAGCTCGTTTGACAAATGAAGAAACTGAGGCAAGCAAAGTTAAATGACCTCTCCAAGGTCACACAGTTAGGAAGTAGCTCTTTTAACAGATGAAGAAACTAGGACAAAAATGTTAAGAGACTTGTTCAGGTTCACACAGCCAGTAAGCATCTGAAGTCAGACTTGAATGTATATCTTTCTGACTTAAGTCCTGTACACTCTATCCAGGGAGCAACCTAGTTGCTGGCTATATAAGAAACATTTTTTTACTCTATGCAGAACATTGTTTCAGGTGCTAAGAAGGACACAATTACAAAGATGTAGTTTTTTATCTCATGAATCTTATTGTCTAGTAGGGAGAAGAGATCCCACAGAGAGCTGTAATATGCTGAACTAATTATGACACTAGTGTGATATGTATCGGTAAGACGCCATCTTCTATATTGAGAAAAATGGAGTCTGTATCATTTTTTATTCTCTCTTAACTAATGAGGCTTTTATGGTGTTCTCTACCTCTCCAGATGCCAAGTTAGTTGTCAGGTATTTTCTAGAATCAGACACCTGGGTACAAAACAACAACAAAATAAGAATCCTTGGGGGTGGGTCTAATAAGTGTTGGAGCATCATTAAGTCCACCCCCTTGTCTCCAGGCAAGATAACACTCAAATCATTCCAGGAAGACACTGATCAACACTTGTCTTGAGACCTTTCAGGGAAGGAAATTCTGAATTCCCAGGTGCAATTTGGGTAACTGCCCCAGCGTCGAAAACCATTAATGAAATGTAGATCAACTGCCTGAAAATCTTTATTGGCTTGGTGGGGGACACCAGGTTCAGCCTCCAGTGTCCATGAGGTTGTGGGTAAATCCTTTGACTTCTGTGGTACTGTTTTCCTATTTGTAAAATCAGGGCCATTTAGGTGGTAAAATGTCCCTGCTTCAAGGGAGGTTGTGAGTGACCAAATGTTTGAACCAGAGCATTATGGTCTGCAGTAGGCGGCAATCAGGTACCCACATCAATCCCAGTACCATTATGATGAGTCACAGGAAGCAGAGGGCGATCAGGCTATCTAACAGGAGCCAAACAGCCCAAGTCAGAAAAATGGATCAGGTCAAAGCTTTTGCCCTGGTCAGTATTGGAAATGAGACCATGAGTTGGCTGCCATATTTCCAACCAAAACAAGATAGGGAGACCCAGCCTGATATCTATATCTATATCTATATCTATATCTATATCTATATCTATATCTATATCTATATCTATATCTATATCTATATCTATATCTATATCTAGATCTAGATCTAGATCTAGATATATAGATATATAGATATATGTAGAGACATATATATATAGATAGATAGATATATGTAGAGACAGACAGACAGACACAGAGATAGAGAGAGAGAGAGAGAGAGAGGAAGAGAGAGAGAGAGAGAGAGAGAGAGAGAGAGAGAGAGAGAGAGAAAGAGAGAGAGAGAGAGAAAGAGAGAGAGAGAGAGTTGCATCTTAAAGGTCCCTTCCATCTCTAAACTGTTATGATTTCTTAATTTAAGAAATACTCAGGGGCAGCTAGGTAGCACAGTGGATATAGTACCAGACCTGGAAACAGAAAGTCCTGGGTTCAAATCTGTACTTAGATACTTCCAAGCTGTGTGTCTGGGCCAATCACTTAACCCCAACTGCCTAGCTCTTTCCACCCTTTTGTCTAAGAATTGATACTAAGACAAAAAGTAAGGATTTTTGAACAAAAGACAGAAGGTAAGATTTTTGTAAATTAAAATTATTTTATTAAAAACTCAGTGTTTCTATGTGACCTACACTGGCTTGACTAATCTCCCTGTAGTAATTTCTCCCCAAGTGCATATATTTTTGCCCTTCTGGCATCCAGCCCCACTTTCTGTCCACAGAGGGACACAGCTCTACAGAGGAGAAGCTTAACACCATGTTTATTAGATTTAAAAGAAGGTGAAGAAAGGTTTTCTTCCTTTTAATTATCCTTATTTAGAAGTTATTTACCAGAAATATTCTGCTCTTCAAGTATATTAAACCAAAAATCTTGAAAGACTTTTTTGTATCCTCTGTGAGGTCCATGATGGTGAAAGTTTTCACAAAGATCTTCTGAAAAAGCAGATCAAAACTTTTGGAAGGTGGTGTCCATAGCAAATGCCTCTACAAATAGGTTAACCCTATATATGACCACAGGATGGACCCAATAGCCAGCAGTGGCTATTGCAATGGGTAGATCCTCCAACTGTAAGAAAATGGATTGGTTTTATTCTAATCTTGGTGCTTCTAGGTGAGGCAGACAAGTATTTAAAAGAGTCCTCAGGCCCTTCTTTTATAGATCAAGGCCATATCCTCTGAGTACTTGCTCTTACTCATTAACTACATGCCATAGTCTCAGCTGGATCTACATCAGCATGGCTCACTTCTCCCAATTTCTGTTTGATTTTTGATATAGCCAGCTCTGATTCTGGTTTGGAGAACTCATCTTAGTACATGGATGAATTTGAAACCAGCTAATATTTCACTAACTGCGATTGTTTTTAAAGGAGTCGTGTTGTGTCGTTAATTGCTAACCATGTATACCAAGTAAGAGAGGAGTAATTTGAATCATAGGAAAGCTTGACTATGAGCACTTAATTTAGAGGTGGAGAGACAACTAAGACATCTTCTATCACCTTTACTAGAAATTATGGAGGTGTCTTAGGAAGTAGTCTATCACAGCAAAAAGGTGACTGGGCTTAAAATTAGCAGGACCTTGGCTCAAATCCTGCCTCTGACAGATTTTACCTATGTGACCTTGGGCAAGTCCTTTCCCTAGACAATTTTCCAACCATGGACTGCTGTTCTGTATCGGGGTACATGCATGTGTGTTTGTATGTGTGTGGTGTATTGAATGGAGTTCCCATACTGAAATTTACAAAATAATGAAAATAACCTTTAAAAACCCCTCTTTTTGCAATTCTGAATGTTATCCAAAGGTAAAATGCACATTTGTTGTTCTGGGAGCAGTTGTGTGTATAAAAGATACTTAAAAACAGGAAGTATTCAATTATTTAACCTTTTCCCCAGAGGACTGTAAGTTGTAAGCTCTTTATGAATAAGGATTTTTTCTTTTTCCCTCCCTTTCTTCCCTTAAAAACTTTACCTTCTTAGCATCAATTCTAATACAGAAGAGTGATAAGGACTAAGCAGCTGGGGTTAAGTGAATAATTCAGGGTCACATTCCTAGAAAGTATCTGAGAACAGATTTGAACCCAGGCCATCCAGATTCCAGGCCTGGTGCTTTATCCAATATGTTATCCAGCTGCCCCTAGGAGTATATTTCCTTTATTGTTTTTTTTCTCCTGGTACCCAACAGATAATGGGAGTTTAATACATGTTAATTAACTAATTGACTATGGAATTGTGTTTTCTGGATGAGCTCTAACCCTCTTAATTTTATGTCCAAGGCAAGAATACAAACTCATATCCACCTCCCCATCCTAATTGGTTGGTATGTTTAGGACCTTTATATTCTACCTTTATAGGTCGACATATTATATATTTTCCTCCATGCTTTGCCTTTGTGTATACAAAGCTGGGACTTTATTTGCTTCACCTTTGTTAAACTCTGTTCCAGGAGATTTTGTTCTGAAGGTCGAGATCTACTAAACATCTTCTAAACTAGATAACCAAATTTCTAAGAATTTAAGGATAATAAAATCCAGTATCTTTAGCAGAAAAGTCCACTGAGTACAATTAGGTAGATTTTAATTTTTCCTTGATGAATCAGAAGTTATTCAGGACTTTAGCACCCTCATTATAAACACTGATTATCAATATGCTAATAAGTCCTCAATGCTAGCAAATGGATGGAACCCAAAACCAATATGGTAGCCCATGAGCTGACATTTTACTGTGAAATAGATCCCATGGATAATGACGGCATCTTTTGACAAGAGTGAAAGCAGTATATGGCACCTCTGTTTCTGGGGCAAGGTATATCCTCATTGGTTTGGTCCATGTTTCCCAAGCTGCATTGATCTCACCTCAATCTCATCGCCCTCCCCACACATATTTGATATTCTCCATTGCTTTTACTTTTTCTTCATGGCACTTGGTTAGACAAAAATCATTTTCATTCAGTTAACACTTTCTAAGACCCTCTCAACTTCTTGGATAGATCTGGAGGACTGCCCAGCAGAGGAGAGAGACAGTTCACATCTTTTGATCTCTAAGCTCAATTTTCATTATGTTCTTCTCTGTTTTCTTTGAAGGCCAGGGTCAAGGAAAAAGGAGGGGTAGGTGGATGTGCTTTAAAAATGAGGGAGCATCTCTGGTCCCTTACAAGTTATGAAGCACTAGGGAATGAATGGCTCCGGTGGCAAAGAGGTGACTACTGTCCACGTGCTGGGAGGATACTTGCCCCAGAGGAAATTTCCCATCCCCAAAAGGCCCCCCCCCTGCCCCTCCACCCTTTTGTTATTATTGAAGGATCTCAATTCAGACCCAGTTTTCCAGTGCTTGATGAAAGCTGTAGCCTGTTTAAATCACTTTCCTGTGGCCTTTAACCTAAAAAGATTACATTTTGGGGGGAAACTGCAGAGGACAAGCCTGCTGTCAGAGAAGAAAATCAAATTTTTTTTGATGTGATGTTGCTGCATTAAAAGGGCCAATCTTGTGTCATGTAACACGTGAATAATGGCTCTAGCATGTGATGTCAAAATTTTCCACCCTCCTCATAAATAAATCCAGTCATGCCCCTCCCCCCCAACTACCACCAAAAGGTCATCCATTTTTGAACCTCAGCTTGCATCCCAAATTAAGAATGTGTTCAGAGTCAAGGTTAAAGGTACAGTATCCCCTTTCAAAAGGCGCATGTCAGTGTCTCTACTGAGAATGATAAATAACATTTGAAACAGGCTATCAATTTCCAAGACTCTTCTATTTTTTTCTTTAACCTAACTTTGCTGAAGGTCTGATCCTCAGGAAAGAATAGATACTGCATTAGGCCAGGACTGGATGAGATTTCTTTAACACAAACCACTTGAGCGAGGTCTTTAGGAAAAAAAAAAAATCACAGTGTAGATTTGGCTGGTGCATGTGCCAGGGGCCTGTTGAGTGCCTGAGCTGGATGACTGCAACAGAATTCAATAGATGCCAGCTGTGCAGCTGGACAAATGTGGTGGCTCTTAAGAGCATTTCTTTCATTTGGAACAAGTTGAGGAAACATGCACCATACACTGACAGTAGGAAGAAAGCCTCAGGATTAGCAACAATTTCTTTCTTTCTTTCTTTCTTTCTTTCTTTCTTTCTTTCTTTCTTTCTTTCTTTCTTTCTTTCTTTCTTTCTTTCTTTCTTTCTTTCTTTCTTTCTTTCTTTCTTTCTTTCTTTCTTTCTTTCTTTCTTTCTTTCCTTCCTTCCTTCCTTCCTTCCTTCCTTCCTTCCTTCCTTCCTTCCTTCCTTCCTTCCTTCCTTCCTTCCTTCCTTCCTTCCTTCCTTCCTTCCTTCCTTCCTTCCTTCCTTCCTTCCTTCCTTCCTTCCTTCCTTCCTTCCTTCCTTCCTTCCTTCTTCTTTCTTTCTTTCTTTCTTTCTTTCTTTCTTTCTTTCTTTCTTTCTTTCTTTCTTTCTTTCTTTCTTTCTTTCTTTCTTTCTTTCTTTCTTTCTTTCTTTCTTTCTTTCTTTCTTTCTTTCTTTCTTTCTTTCTTCTTGCCTCCCTCCTTACCCCCTCTCTCTCCTCCCTACCTCCTTCCCTTCCCTTCCCTTCCCTTCCCTTCCCTTCCCTTCCCTTCCCTTCCCTTCCCTTCCCTTCCCTTCCCTTCCCTTCCCTTCCCTTCCCTTCCCTTCCCTTCCCTTCCCTTCCCTTCCCTTCCCTTTTCCCCCAAATGAAATTCTATCCATTCAGTATCTATCCAAACCTATCCTGGGCAAACTAGATCACTTCTAGAGGAAACAATTATTTTTCAATTAATACCTGATGTTCGCATGAATGTGGGTTCACATTTGGAGTTTGCGAGATGCTTTTTTTTTTTTTAATAATCATTATCTCATTTCATCCTGTCCATGACCTCAAAGGGTTAAGCATAAATGATCATGGCCCTCCCTCCACCTCTCTCTAGCCCCTGCCATCTTCCTTTTCTTCTTGAAGATTGGGCATCACTAAATGTATGGGTCAATATTTTCACTAAAAATTTTGCCTATTGCAAATTTCTTCATACAGAATCCCAAACTAGCTTTTTTTAAAAAAGTGCTTATTTTCCCCATTTCCTTTGTGGGTTGAATGCATTTTTGTTCTTCTGTTTTGCACTGGGTCTAGAGAAGGGAAGGAAGCAGGGGCATTTTGACCGTGAACGAGGGCAAAGAACCATCACGTGCCAGGATAAATTTGGCTGAATTTTCATATACGCTAATATCCTCCTGTCCGTCCTCGATCCTGCCCTTCTGTTGTCTCTTCCTTTCTCCCCATCTCACAAACAAAGGCAGCATCTCCCTCAGATAATGCCTGCATGTGTCAGAAGCTAACATTCTGGGAATGCGCATGGTGACCTGCTCTGTGTAACAGACGTCAACCCCAAACTATACAGAAGTAGCTACATCTGTTTTGGCTTTGTTCGCAGCACAGAGGGGAGGGGGGTGCACTCTATGGTCAAGGGCCAAACTACATGTCATATTTCATTACCTTCATTAGCTACCACAGAAAGCTGCATTAAAAGAAAAGGTTGGAGTTAACTCTTGAGCCCCCAGTCTTATCCAACATACACTTTTTTTTTGTCCTTTATTTCTTACCGGCTTCTCTCCCTTTTTACATACCCTGGTCTTTAGCTTAGAAAAACTGTAAATCAGCCTTCATGCCCAGAGTTTTGCCCTCTCTGTGCAAAGGAGGTAAGCTACTGTTCCATCCTAGGTAGCTACTTCTAGGATGCCTGCACATCTGGAACCCATTAAGGAAAAACGTTATTGTAAACCCAAAAAGGAAAGCGTATTTAGCATTAATAAAACTTTCCTTTCTTGTTTTGTCCACA
Source organism: Monodelphis domestica (assembly GCF_027887165.1). Classification (NCBI taxonomy): domain Eukaryota; kingdom Metazoa; phylum Chordata; class Mammalia; order Didelphimorphia; family Didelphidae; genus Monodelphis; species Monodelphis domestica. The sequence continues at coordinate 710,624,049 of NC_077227.1, forward strand.
GTTGTCTTTTCCTTTCTCCTCTCACATTATTTCTGTGATTTAGTATTTCTGGTTCTTTCTGCCGTGTCTTTGTGTCCCATGAGTGGTGGTGGTAGTGGTGGTGGTGCTTTTTAACAAGCCTCATTGTTCTTTGGGGCTCTCTTTTAGTGTCTTTGGTCAAATGGCATCATCTTGCTTTCCTTATCATGTACCAAAGAAATTTGTTTCCCCATATTTGGGTTGCATTTATTGAAATGTATCTTGAAAACATGGAAATAAATGCAAATGTCTACACAAAGTGTAGCCTCATTCTGAACGCTAATGAAAATGGTCACTTCCTACATTTCCTACTGAAGGCTTCTTAATCTCGTTTTAGATGCTTTCTGTCAGTATATCACATTGTAATTTCTTTATATATGTGATTGTTTTAAAGAACAGACAGTTAAGGAATATTTAATGGGTTGGAACATATCTTGATCATGGGAATTAGGAATCAAAAACAATGATTTCTCCTTCTGGCCCCACTCTTGTTTCTTTTCCTTTTCCTTTTCTTCCCTTCTCCTTCCCTTTTCCCTTGTCCCTTTTCCCTTCCCTTCCTCAAATATTTCTTGTTGTTGTATGGTTATTTTTAAATTTGTCTGATTCTTTGTGACCCCATTTAATGTTTTCTTGGTAAAGATATTGGAGTAGTTGGCAATTTCCTTTTCCAGCTCATTTTATAGATGGAGAAATTGAGGCAAACAAGGTGAAGTGACTACCTTGGGGTCACACAGCTAGTAAGTCTCTGGAACCAAATTTGAACTCAGAAAGAGAAGTCTTCCTGACCAGGCTTAACACTCTCTCCACTGTGCCACCTAGTTGCTCTTCAAATATACTTTAGTAAAACTTGGTTTGTTTTTAATTTCCAATAAAAGTTATTAATATCTTCTTAAAAACCAAAATGATACATCAATTCCCCAACACATTCCTCTCCTTTCTCCCACACAGAGAACCATTCTTTATATGAAAAAAGGGGAGAAGGGACTTCAGCAAAACTAACCCACTCTTCAATCATGTCCAATACTATATGAAGTTTTTCACATTCATAGCCCCCTACTACTGCGAAGAAGGGAAGGAGATACATTTCCATATCTCATCTTGTGTGCCAAGCTTGGTTATTAGAATTTCAAAGCAGGTTTGATTTTATTATTATTATTATCATTCTTTCCATTATTCAAGAAGCCTTTCCCAGCTAGTTCTTTCCCTCTGAAATGATCTCCAATTTATCCTGTCTAGATCTTGTTTATTCATAACTTCTTTATAGGTTTTCTTCCCCATTGGATTGGGGGCTCCCTGAAAGCAGGGTCTGAAATGAATTTTAGCCTTACTTTGCATCCCACTTAACAAAATGCCTGGCATATAGTAAGTACTTAACAAAAGTTGACTTGATTTGTAGTCATGTAAATTGTTTTCCCAGTTCTGTTTACTTCACTTTCTATCAGTTTATATGTCTTCCTATTGATGCTCTAACATTTTTCTTTTTGACATGAAGTGAGACATGGTTGAAAGACTATTGGTTTTAAATCAGTGCATCTTTGTTCATTTCTTGCTTCTATTACTTAATACCTATATGATATTATGCTAGACATGACTCTTTAAGTTTGCACTCCCTTGTCTGTAAAGTGGCAAAAAGAATGGACTATATGGCCTCTAAGTTCCTTCTAATTCTAAATCTATAATCTGATAACCTTTAGATCTTTTGAATTCCCTTCCCCCCCACAACAGAAACTTCCTTTGTAACAAAGAAGTCATTCTAAAAGAAACAACACATTGGCCATAGATAACATTTTGCCATTGTCGCTTAACATCTGTCTGCTCAGATGTAGAATTTGCCATTACCTTTTTGTTATTATGTGATTTTATTATATGATCATCTTGATCATAATGATTGAAATAGATCATATTTCCCAAAAGAAAGTACTGTTTGAAAGCACATTTGCATCCTTTATTTCATTTTTTGTTCATAATGTCCTTACAAGGTACACATTATCCCATTTTATGAAAGAAAAACTTGAGACCCAGGATGCTAAATGACTTAGTCATGAGGCCATAGACCATAATGGGTGGTGATGGGGATGCCAAGGAAGGCTTTTTGATGTCTTGAGTATTTTGTAGTTCCAGCATACCATGAGATTTCTGGGACTTTGAAGATAGGAAAACTGAGGTATAATCACATTAATGTTTGCAAAGTGCTTTCCAAATATCTTATTTTATCCTTAAAAGAATCCTGAGTGATAAGTACTAGTATTAACTCTATTTAAAAGATGGGGAACTGAGACATATAGAGGTTACGAGACTTGCCTAGGACCTTACAGATGATAATTATCTAAGACAAAATTAGAACTCAGGCCTCTCTGATTCCTGGTCTAGAGACCTATCTGCTGTACCATCTAACTGTCTGTAATGGAATTATTTCATCTAAAATTGAATTGAAAGTCTCTGATAAAAAGTGTTACAGATAAATGAAATGATACTATTTTCTATTCATTAACCTACAGTCATGACATTTGGTTTCTTTGGTTTGAAGTCAAAGAGACCAAGCCACAATGATCCATCAGCCAAATTGGACATGACTATTTGAAATTTTAACTCAGGAGGACATTCATTGATCTTACAGTTCTGTTATTTGGGTGAGAAGCAGCTGGATGGCCCAATGGACAGAGTGCTATGCTTGGAGTCAGGAAGACTCATCGCTATGAGTTCAAATCCAGCTTCAGACACTAGTTGTGTGACCCTGACCAAATTGCTTAATTCTGCCTCAGTTTCCTCATCTGAAAAATGAACTGGAGAAGGAAATGGCAAACCATAATAGGATCTTTGACAAGAAAACCCCCAAAGGGGTCAGCAAGAGTTGGGCATGACTGAACCAACTGAACAACAACAACATCTGGTGAAGGAATTTAGATATATCCATCTACTTACCTATAAAATCTAATTATGGGATATCTAGAACTAGGAGCTACCTTAGAAGTCATTTAGCCTAATCCTTTATTTACAGATTGGGAAACTGAGGCTTAGAGAGATCAAGTTGATTTCTCAATACCACATAAGTATTCTTACTATTCAGTGTCATTTATATGCTAAACACCAAGCCTTAAATAAAGGTTTATGCCAAATGATATCATAGTCTTGCACTTAGTGGAGTTCTAAGACAATAAAGTTGTGGCACCAATTGATAGGATATCATTAAAATGAAACTACCAAAGGTTATATCTGCATATGTTTTTGAACATCAATATGACACAAAATTGTCATAAGTTCCACAGTACTTCTGTGTTGATTTGGGGAAGGCTATGAAACATTATTTTGAAAATTAGACCCTATAAGGATTGGGGAAGCGAGGAAGAAGATGGGAGTGTGATGAAGAAATTAAGGGAGAAAAGGATCTATAAGTTCCGAGTTACTGAAATGGATTCATTCAGGCCTGGTATTCTTTTCAATTTTGCCTGAGTTTCTCTAAAATGACGACTACTCTGTCAATGGCTATAGTACCAATGGCCAACTCTGCTCCTCCAATTATGCAGATCAGTCACAATGTGTGAAAATTGAAAATGCAGGAAAATATGCTGTGATTTGGCCTTTAGTATAAATTGGTATTTCATGTTACCATGAAGCCATGATGTATATTTCCACTAAAGCATCAATGGGAAGTTTGCTCTTCTTTAATCTCCATAAGATCCAAGACATATTCTGGGCTTAAAGGAGGACAAACACATACAAAGGCTTTTTCATTCCAATTTATAACTGTAGAATGGCCAATCCATTTCTCCTCCTCCAACCCCCCGCCTCCATCCAAATTTGTCCCCAAGTTTGATCCCACAACGAGACCTTTTGCATGGCAAGTTCCAGCCTGGAGCAAATTTTTATGGCTAAATTATAAACCCTTGAAAATAGGGGTTTATAATGGAAACGCTGACACAACCTTAACTCTAGCGGCGAGAGTGCAGTGCGATAATAAATGAGGCAGAACAGCAAAGTGCTGCTTTTAATTTATCATTTAGTAGTAGAAAAAAAGCTTGTTTACTTCTTCTTTTTCATCTTCTTCTCTGCTTCCAAGACTTTCAACCATTATTTTGAAATGTATTTTATAATAAAACCTCAGTGGTTGTGTTGCCTAGGGCTTGAGTGTCCATTTTCAGGAGAGAGGGAGAGGGAAGGAGAGGGAGAATGTTTTTTTCAGACTTTAAAAGAAGCATATTCTGTTGACTGATTGTATTTCAGCTGTACAGTTGCTGGTTTGCAATGTATTTATTATGGCAGAGATTTTTAAAAAATGCTGTCGGATCCATTGGACCAAAGAGATCCAGAAGCACCTACATAAGCAATCTAATTTTGACATATCTGCAATAGTAGGCATCAGGTCAGCAGCTTTGATGATGATAATGATGATGATGATGATGATGATGATGATGATATCATTATTATGATAATAAAATTTGACAATCCTCCTAATACCTTTCATTCCATCTGCCCAAAACCCCCTTTGTGTTTGCTGATTAGAATTTTCCAAGTCTGTGGTGCAAGTTAATTTCTCTCAAACAAATATACTTCTTCCCCCCTCTTCACTTTTAACATGTGAGAAACTGAGTCCACTAACTAGAGACTAAGGCAATTTCCTTTATGCCACTTAGAATACACTCCTTCATGCACTCTACTTTCTAGTTAAAATGGATTTTTTGGTGTTCCTCACACTAATATTCCATTTCCCACCACCAGGTTTTTGCAGAGGATTCTGCTATGCCTGCAATCTATTCCCTCCATAGAACCCCCTCTCTAGTTTCCTTTAGAATTCAACTGAAATGTCAAATCAGGCATGTAAACTTTTTTTTTAATCCCCTCCAATGATCAGTATCTCAACTCCCTTCCCACCACAATTGACTTTTACGTGTGTGTGTGTGTGTGTGTGTGTGTGTGTGTGTGTGTGTGTGTGTGTCCTCTGCCCCAATAGAATGTAAATTCTCAGGGGACAGGGACTAATTCATTTTTCTTTGGATGCCCAGTGTCTAGAAGTGTTTGACAAATAGTAGGGATAAAATAAACGTTTATTGACTGATTGATGACTTTATAGAATGTGAAGCCAATTACGTCTGGCTATACCTCTGTAACCCTAGAATTAATTCAATAGTTCCTCTCCCCATTTTACATATGGGGAAACTGGGACCCAGAGAATGTCTCACATAGCTAGGTCAGGTCCTTATATTTTTCTTACTCCATTAGGATGCCATTAGTGAAACTTCCTTGGTGTCTATAGTTTCCTTTCTTTAGCCTCTGAAGCTTTACATTCTTTCTCTTGAATGACTTTATTTATTAGTGGATAACCAAGCATATATGTTCCCTATGAATACATGGGGAATGAGTGCACACATAGGTATTCTAAATAAGAGCACTCCTTAATGAGATAATACCTGTCATTTGTCAGAGAATTTAGGGGCCATTCTACAATAAAAACTGACCAAAGGAAATTAAAAGAAAATTTTCAACTGTTCAATAATTTTTCTTAAAATGATAAATATTATTATAATTATGATTATTATATTTTGTTGATGTTTAGTTGTCCGAGTCCTATCTGATGCTTTTTGTTCCCATTTGGGGTTTTCTTGGCAGAGATACTGGAGCAGTTTGCCACTTTTGCCAGCTTACGTTAAAGAGGAGGAAACTGAGTCAAATAGGATTAAATGATTTGCCAAAGGTCACATAGGTAGTACGTTTTCTTGGCAGCAATACTGGAGTGGTTTGCCATGTCCTTCTCCAGCTCACTTTACAGATGAGGAAACTGAATCAAACAGGGTTAAATAATTTGGCATGGGTCACATAGCTAGTAAGTTTTCTTGGCAGTGATACTGGAATGGTTTTGCATGTCTTTCTCCAGCTCACTTTACAGATGAGGAAACTGAGTCAAACAGGGTTAAATAATTTGGCATGGGTCACATAGCTATTGCATGTCTTTCTCCAGCTCATTTTACAGATGAGGAAACTGAGTCAAACAGGGTTAAATAATTTGGCATGGGTCACATAGCTATTGCATGTCTTTCTCCAGCTCACTTTACAGATGAGGAAACTGAGTCAAACAGGGTTAAGTAATTTGGCATGGGTCACATAGCTAGTAAGTTTTCTTGGCAGCGATACTGGAGTGGTTTGCCATGTCCTTCCCCAGCTCATTTTACAGATGAAGAAACTGAGTCAAACAGGGTTAAATCATTTGCCATGGGTCACATAGCTAGTAAATATCTGAGGCTGGTGTTGAACTTGGGAAGATGAGTCTTCCTGACTCCAGTCCTGGTACTCTATCCACTGTGCCAGCTAGCTACCTACTAAGAAAGAATTATTCTATACCACATGAAAACATGCTCCAAATCACTGAGTAATACTTACTAGATTTAAGAATTAATAATGTCAAGTATTTTTAGTAATAATATTAACTGTTAATAATTTTAATTCTATAAATTATTAATATTTAATAATATCAATACCATTACCACCAATTAATAATAATAGTATTGGTTTTAATAATTGATAGTACTAATACTATTAACTGTTAGTAATTATCATCTAAATAGTATCTCCTCACAGTAAAAGAAGTGAACATTGACACATCTCTGAGGCTTTATTCCATTTATCAGACAAATTGACAAAAATGGTGAGAGCAGAATAGTTCATGCTGGATGAGTTGTGGGAGAACAGGCATAGTGGCTCATGGTTAATGGAGCTCTGGTGTGGCCCATCCATCCTGGATTTTGGTTTGGGATTATGCAAGAAAAATGTCCCACCGGATCTTTGCCCTAAAGAGCTCATCCTGGGCATATCTACCAAGGAGATCAAAGGCAGAAACAAAAGTACACAATATAGCAAATATTCAGAGCAGCTTGCTTTGTGGTAGCAAAGAGCTGGAAACCAAGTGGATGCACAGAGATGAGGGAATGGATGAAAAAAATAGCTCTGAATGTACTGGAACATTTTTATATAATATAAAATGATGAATTTGGAAAATTCAAAGAAGCAAGGGAAGATTTATATGAATCAATGCAGAATGAATTAAATAGGCCAGTGAACACTTTATATTGTTGACTACAATAATGGACATGAAAAGATCACTAAAAGGAAAATGAACTTTGAATAACTGCAAAACAGTAAAGATCCTAGAGAACAGGTTATGAAACACAGAGACCACCAGGAAAGAATTTTATATACAATGGCAGAGATGGTCACCGTAGCAAACATTTTTGCCTAATTATTTTTCACTGTCAAAAATGAGGGTTGATTCTGTAGGTGTTAATTTACTATAGTGTAAAGACAAAAGGCATGAATAAAATGCATTAAAAAAAATAAAGCACAATAAACTGAGGTCCAGTTTAGTCTAATTTTGATGCTTTGATGAGCTACCTCTGAAGTTACTTACAGAGATTCCCAGACCAGATATTTTGATAGATTTTGATAGAATTGTCGTAGAAAGCCCAAGTTCCTGAAATCTCATCAGGTTTACAACATAATAAACTTTCATTAAGATGAAACTTTATGAAACTTATTCTGTTTATTTCCCAGAGCTAACCAGATGCTGATTGAATATTGAATGAGTTGGGTATGAACCTTGCTCAATAACACTGGCATGAAAACTGGCCTGGAGAGAAATATCTGTGAGCTTAGAATATATTTTTTGATAATATTGCTGAGTAGGTGAGCAGAATTTATCACAGGGAGGTTTTTTTTTGGGGGGGTGTTTTTTGGTCAGTGTTTCCAAAATGGGGCAGGTGACAATGGTAGGACATGATCCATTCTTGGCATCCTGGGAAATAGGTGTATTCTGGGATTTTCCATACTGGTTCCAAAGGGCCCCTAATTAGACTCAGCCATATGTACTAGGGAAGAGTTCACCCACTCAGGTTGCTTTTTCCCTCTCTAACAACTATCTGTTTCATAGATACAGGGCAATTATTTCCTTTGCATTTCAGAGGGCAAAGGCCATTTATCCTTTGTGGATATGCACATTAAGGATAGGAATGGGGGTAGCTGGCCAGGGAGAGAATCATCCCTTATGTTAGAGAAATATGTGATTTTTGTCCATGAAGGGAGCAAAGACCCTTCTGGCCTTTCTCTATATATAGTCTTATCTTTTTATTTTGGGATTTCCTACAAGGACCCCTGATATTTCTTCTACCCAGAATGCCTTTTCAAGCCTCACTCTACCAAGTCACATCTCTTTTCTCCTTCAAAATCCAGTGAAAAACTCACTTTTTCTAATTAACTACAAATGAGTTATTTTTCAAATAGAAAAACCTATTTCCGTTGCCTTGTCTTGGTACAGGAATAGACATCAATAAGCATTTATTAAGTGCCTACTCTATGTTAGCTACCCCAAGAGGATAAAACAATTCCATAAACAATTATTAAGCACTGAGTATATGCAGAACACTTTAGCATGGGTTGGGAAGTTACAAAATTTGGTTCAGATGCTGCCTGTATCTTTATGGAATTCACATTTAGAGACTAAGATCTACAAGGGCAGCCAGATGGTCCTGACCTGGAGTCAGGAAGATTCTTCTTCCTGCATTCAAATCTGGTCTCAGACACTAAGTGGGTGACCCTGGCCAAGTTACTTCACCCTGTTTGCCTCGGTTTCCTCATCTGTCAGTTAAACTGGAGAAGGAAATGGCAAACCACGCCAGCAACTTTTCCAAGAAAACCCCAAATGAGGCCAAGAAGAATCGGACATAACTGAAAAATGCTGAACAGCAATGACAAAGATGGCAGAGATGAGTATAGTTTTCTATGGCACACAATAAATGCTTTGGAAAGGGACAAAATAAAGATGTGAGATCTAAGGGGGGGAGGTCACTACAAACTGAGGAAAAGCTTTCCTGGAGCATCTATAATGCTTTGGAACTGCATTATAAAGCACAGGATTTTAACATTGGACCTTATGGCATCTCAGTAAAGTCTATGAACCCTTCCTCAGAATAATGTTTTTAAATGCATGAAATAAAATGTATATGATGATAAAGAAAACAGAATATACTGAAATATAGTTATTGAAATAGTAAACAGCGACATGTTTGGGGACTCTCAGCTAAAGGGTAGGTGGAAATTCAACAAGTAAAAAGTAGAAAGGAAGACATTTGCCTGAGCAAAAGCACAGAAGTGGGAAAGCATAGTATGTGTTTGTTGTTGTTTAGTCCTTTCAGTTGTTTCCAACTCTGCATGATCCATTTTGGGGGTTTTCTTGGCAAAGATATTAGAGTGGTTTGCAATATCCTTCTCCAGCTCATTTTACAGATGAGGAAACTGAGGCAAGCAGGGTAAAGTGACTTGTCCAGGATCACACATCTAGTGTCTGAGGCTAGATTTGAACTAAGATCTTCCTGATTCCAAGTCCAGTACTCTGTCTGCTGCACCACCTACTATGTGTCTAGGGAAGCAAAAAAGAGCCTCTGACTAGACAGCCCTCAAAAGTTGGTTTGAATATCTGTTTAGTAAAAATATGAAATAAAATTAGACAATTAGGGTTTTTCTATGTTGGGCAGTGTCTTGAATACCAGGCAAAGGTGTTTGTATTGTGTTTTTTTTTAAAAGAAAGCAGGGAGCTACGGAATATCTTGGAGCCAAAGAGGGACAGAAGCAGCTCCAGGTAGAAGAAAGTTTGTTCTGACAGCAGCAGTAATTGTGATGGATGGAAGGGGAGGGAGAAAGGAGGCAGGGGGAGTGATAAAGAGGCCAATAGACATATATACTTTACACTCTAATAATCTGAACTACTTATATGTTCCTGCTATTATCATTTATGTCTTATTCATGTGCCCTGAACCTTTCCCTCCACTTAAATTATAAGCTACTTGGGGTCAGAGGCCCTTTCTTCTTTGCTCCTCAGTGCAGCCTTCTCGGCATACAGCTTCACTCAATAAATACTGTTGCCTGCCTACCTGCCTGCCTGCCTTCTGCAGGGTCAGGGGACCCAGGGCACAATTCATCAGCATTAGCAGCCCTGAAATCAAATATTTCGTGAGGAACCAGAGAAAGAGGTTTGTTAGACTTCTCCAAACATAGCGGTCCAGCTCTGCATGGAGCAGACCTCCTCTACCCAGCGCTGGCCCCAGGCAAAATTGTAAAATTGACCAAGTTTTCTTTGGAACCTTCCTACCTCCTGGGTGTGTGCTTTTTATCCACTTTCAACTGCCTAAGCCTTGTAAAACCTCCCCCCAACCCTTCCTCCCCCCCCCAAACCAGCTCCAATTCTGAATGTTTTCCTGATGGCCCCAGTTTCTCTTATGGAGGAAGAAAATCACCTGATAAACTCATCCACACTAAGGAGTTGGAGGAATAGCATGTCTCTCCTCTCAGTGATAGTGGTATTTCCAAAGAAATCTATCAGGAGAATTCAGTTTCCACTTCATCTGTTTACAGGTTGCATTCCCTTAACAAAATGCGAGCTTCTTGAGGATAGGCATTCTCTCTTTCTCCCTCTCCTTCCATCCATCCCTCCATCCCTCCCTCATCCATCCATACACACCCCCAACCATACAACCATCCATCCATCCATCCATCCATCCATCCATCCATCCATCTATCCATCATCATCTCTCTCTATGTGTGTGTGTATATCCATCTCTTTCTCTTTCTCTCTCTCTCTCATCTCTCCATCATCTCTATCTCTTTCTGTTTCTGTGTGTATATCTCTCTCTATTCATCTAACTCCCTCTTTATCATTTACCTCTCTCTCTATCATCTTTTTCTCTCTGTCTCTCTATCATCTCTCTCTCCATCTCTTTATCTCTCTGTGTGTCTCTCTATTTATCCATCTACCTCAATCTATCTACCTCTCTCTATCACTTTATCTCTTTGTCTATCTATCTATCTGCCTATCTATTGACCTATCCATCTGTCTATCTTTGTTGTTGTTCAGTTGCTTCAGTTGTGTTTGACTCTTCACAAACTTCATTTAGGGTTTCCTTGGCAAGGACACTATAAAGGTTTGCCATTTTCTTCTTCAGTTCATTTTATAGATGAGGAAACTAAGGCAAACAGAGTTAAGTGACTTGCCCAGGGTCACACAGCTAGTAAGTGTCTGGGACAGATATGAACTCAGGTCTTCCTCTTCTAGTCACTCTATCCACTGTGCCACTTGGTTATCTATTTACTTTCTTTATATGCGTAGCTCCTCAGGGGGTTCTTGGACCATTTTAGTTTATTGGTCTAGGCCTGTGATTTTTTTCATCATGGGGAACTCCTCTTCTAGAAATTGCCTAAAGCTGAAACAAGAATCTGAAGTAGCTGGTAACACAGTGGGTAGAACATTGGTCCTGGAATTGGTGAGACCTAAGTTCAGATTCAGCCTCTGATACTTCCTAGCTGTGTGATCCTGGCCAAGTCATTTAATTTTTGTCTGCCTCAGTTTTCTCATCCATAAATCAGCAGCAAATGTAACATCTACTTCTCAGAGTTATGATGAAGATTAAATGAAAAAATTTATAAAGAAAATGGTTAGTACGGTGCCTGGAACATAGTAGGCATTAAATAATTGCTTATGTCTCCCCTTCCTGAATAAATCAGTATCCTTTGGAAAACCCACTTGTCAACTTGCCACATTTCAATTTGTTGCCTTTTTTTAAAAAAAAGATCATTTTCAGTTCCATACAAGAAAATTATCATATGTAGAAGCTTTTTTATTTAGAAGTCCAAGTATTTTTAGAAATATTTTTCAATGTGTACTTACACATATCATTATTTTATCAGTCAGTCAATGAGCATAATTGAACATTAACTATGTGCCAGGCATTCTACTAAGCCCTAGGTATATAAATAAAGGTTCAAACCATTCTTATCCTCAGAAAATTTACATTCTAATGGGGAAATAATATGTAAATCACATATAAGACCTAAAGATAGGAGAATATATGTTTCTGAGTGGTGAGGCATTAGGGGTAATGGGGTTGGGGGCCAGGAAAGTGGGATTTGAATTGAGACCTCCCGGAATTCAGAGAAGCCTAGAGACAGAGGTATCAGAGAAGCCAGAAGGCAGAGGTGGGAGGAAGGCATTCCAGGGAACAAGTAGACTGGTATAGTTGAATTGTGAAGTGAATGGAACAGAGTGAAGTTTGCAAAGACTAGAATGGTAGAAATGTGGGATGCTACAAAGAGTTTTAATAGACAAATAAAAGATTATATATACATATATATACATATATATATATATATATATATATATATATATTCCTGGAGATATTAGGGAACCAAGAGAGTTTATTGACTAAGGGGAGAAGACTTGGGCAGACACAAACTTTAGAAAAGTGAATGAAGCTGACTGAAAGGTCAATTGGAGTGGAGAGACTTGAGATGGGGAAACCCATTAGAAAGCTATTTCAATAGGTTCTCTAGATGGGGAGTGATGAGCACTGGTACTACAGTGGTAGCCATTATGAGCAGAGAAGAAGAGGATTAACATTATAGATGTTATGAAGAAAGAAAAGATTTGGTAGGGGATGGGATGTTGGAGATAAAGGAGAGTGAAAGGGGGAGGATGATGCCAAAGTTGCAAACATGATGGACTAGAACAGTGGTTTCCTCAAAGGAAGAGGGAAGAATCTGGGGGAAAAGATAATGAGTTCTCTTTTGGACATGGTGATCTTGAGATGACTTTGAGATGTTCAGTTCCAGATATCCAAAAGGTAGTTGATGGTGTGAAATTAGAGCTTAGGGGAGAGACTAAGGCTGGTTTTACAAATCAGAGAATAATCTATATAAAGATTGTAATTGAACCCATGGAATATTACCTATTGAGACAATGTAGAGGGATAAGCAGACCTAGGATGGAACTTTGGGCTACCTTTGGGCTATGTTACATGATTGGAGGAATAATATGTATGATGAATGAAAAAGAGAGAATGAAGAGAATCAGAGGAAAACAATGTCGCAAAAAGGCAGAGAGAGTTGACTAGGAGTAGAAGCTGATTGATAGTGCTAAATTTCAGAGAAATCTAAAAGAATGATAGGGAAAATACTACTAGAGTTGATAACTAAGAGATCATTGGCAACTTTGGAGAGTCCTTTTTCATTTGAAGCATAAGGTCTGGAATTCAGATTGAAATGAGTTTAAAAGAGTGAGAGGAGAGGAAAGGGCAGCTAAATTCTAAGTAAAAGCCAAAAAGGAGAAAAAAGATTCACAATGATAGCTTGTGGGGATGGCTCCATCAAGTGAGATTTTTTTTTTTTTTTAAGGATGGGAGAGTCATGTTTGTAAGTGGTAGTGAAGGAGCTAATGGATAGAGAACAACTGAAGATTAGAGAAAGAATGCAAAGAGTGCAAATGATAATGGGTGCTATCTGCTGAAGGAGAAAGAAGATGAGGATTACATTACAATGAAAAAAGGGCTTATTTTGTTAAGGGAAGGCTCACCTTCTTTATCTAAGACACTAGAAAAAGTGATAGTGGGTGAAGATGTTTGAGTGATGAAAGATGAAGAGAGAAGGAGGGAGAACAGAAATCTCTTTGTGGATGACTTAAATGTTCTTGGTGAAGTATGAGGGGGAGGACCTCAGAGAAAGAAGTAGGTTTGAGCAGAAATGAAAAGGTTTGGCTGTTCTACATAGCTCCTATAAAGAGTAAGAGAGCTAATTAATTGGGGTAGAGTAGAAGGATTGGCTTGTTGGAGTGAGGTTCCAATTGAGATTAGATAACCTATTACATGGTCCTTACTGCTCTTCTGCCTTGGAAATGGCAGAAACTTAGATTCAGTTCTAAGACAGAAGGTAAAAGTTGGTTTTGTTTTGTTTTGTTTTAAAGAAAGAAAAAGGAAGGAAAAAGTGATAGAGATCAATAGATAGTGGCCACAGGGATCTGAATTGAGTGATTAATTTGGATAGTATGAACCTGAAAGGAAGAGAGAATGCTGAGTGATAGTGGTCAAGGGAGAGTCTGGAAGTGGAAGTAGCATTGGGGAGTAAGTCATATTTTGTCTTCCCTACTCTGATCAGTGACTTGAGTGTGTGAAAGAAAATATGGTCAAAACAAGAGAGGGTTACAAGAGACACAGTCTTATCAGGAGGGAGCCAAATATGTCTCAGAGAACTCAGAAGATAGAAGAGGTGAAAAACAGGTTAAGGATGAAAGAAAATTTGGAAGTTTCTTAATTATAGAGTGAATTTCCCAATAGCTAGAGTAAATTTCTCATTTGATAGATGGCAAAACTGAGTTCTAGAGAAGTTAAATAATTTGCCTACAGCTAATGGCAAAGCCTACTCTAGAACCTAGGACCCTTGGTTCACTTTCCACTGCACCATAAGATTGGACTCCATCTTTATGGATGCATGAATGAATGGAAAAACATTTATTAAGCATTTTCTATATTAAGATCATTCTATTGCTGAATCCCATGCTAAATACTGGCAGAAATAATTTATTTCTTAAAAGTGAAGAGATTTCTTGGCATCAAGACACTTATTTTCTAACATGAGAGACATCCCATATAAGGAAATAGGGGCCAGGAAGTCATATTTTGGTTCAGAAAGTTACATGGATGGTGAGTGGAGCCATGAGGGAAGAGACTAATAATTAAAAAAGTAATGCTTACTTTTGAATGATAATATGTGTAAAACCCAGTGGAATTGTTTATAAACTGTGGGAGGAGGGAAGGAAGAAGGGAGGGAGAAAAGAAGAATCATGTAATCATGGGAAAAAAATTTTAAAAATAAAAATAATCTTTACCTTCTGTCTTAGTATCAGTTCTAAGACAGAGGAACCATAAGGGCCAGGCAATTGGGGTTTAGTGACTTGCTCAGGGTCACACAGCCAGGAAGTATTGAAGGTCAGACACCTTGAACCCAGGTCCTCCTGACTACCTAACTGCCTCAACAAATCCTTCTTAGAATTAATGAAAGAGTTGATTTTCCCCTCTTGAGTGAAGAGGAAGACACACCAGTCGGAGGAAGAGGTTTCAGAGGCAAAGATTCCTCCAACACATGAACTCCAGAGTGGGAGTGAGACTTCAGGCTGAAGATCCAGGACAGGATCTGTCCAAGGAAGGAAGTCCAAAGTACAGGCAGGAGAGGAATGAAGACTATTCTGTATGCTTCTAATATATTCCACAGCCAGGGAGGAAGATCGGGAATAGGGCGGGGGTTGGCAGGGATCTCCTTTACATTAATGGGAAAGGATGAAGAATAATCCCAGCTCCAGGACTCTGCCTTGCTGTCAGCAGTTGGGGATTGGCCCAGTTCAGCTGAGTGCAGAACAAGGATGTAAATCCGATAATGTCAGCCTTAAAATAAATAAATAAATAAATAAAGCCAAGCTGATTGCTTATATGGACAGCTGGCATACCTTAAGAAGTAAAAAAGGTTCCGGCAGGAATATAATAAGACCCAGAGAAGTGGCAGCATGAAAGGGATGACCTTTATTTGCAATCATAGCTGAGATTTACAGTTTATTACTGATAGCTTTTATAAAGAGCCATTCAGTTCAGAGGTGAGAGGTTTGTCATCTGGAAATGCAATTAACTTTAGCCTTATCCCAATCCCCCTGGTCTTAGTGTGAGAGCTGCACTCCAGCACTTCAGCAATATCATGATTTTTCCCTCTAATTTCATTTTTGTCTATTGCATCCCCAGCTTCCCCGGCTTCACGCTGTTGCATATTTTTACTGTTATTATTTTATTATTATTGCCATTCCCTGTCATCAGTAGCTAAAAGGCACTTGTGATATTTTTTATTAGGTTTAAATTATTTGATTTTTGAATGAAGAGACCTCAGAGCAGGAAGACTTTTAAACCTGGAGAGAACCAGGGCACCGGGAAGAAACAAGCCCAGCTGTCGTAGGTGTTGGAGAAATTAATTATGGGAATAGAGGGGCTGGAATAAAGGTGGGGTTGTTGTTTTACATAAAGGATGAAACAGCCCAAGAGGAAGCACCTCACACACTCCCCTCCCCACAGAGAAACATCTCGATAGATGGTGCTGGGAGAGAGACTCGCTCCAACGTGCGCCCTCAGACACACCAGGGCACTGAAGAAGCAAACACAGTTTGAAACAAGAAAAAATGAAAGGGAGCTTGGCATCCCTGCTGTGTGTGTATGAGAAGTCCCAGAAGGTCTATTTTTGTTTTGCAGGTTCCGTTTTATGGCCCTCTCTTGTCTGCTAAGTCAGGTCTGTAGGAATTTAAGAGCCAGACACAAAAGCAAAAATTTAGTACTTTTTGCCAGTTGGTTTAGGGTATTTGAAATATAGCCTAGTATATTTTCCACAGTAGGCTGCTGCCAGATATATCAGAGGAGGGAAGGGGATCCAGAGCCCATGGCCTCACACTTTAACCTTTTCAGACTGGAGGAAAAGGGACCAGATCTTGCTTAGAGTCTCATCACTTATCTGCCAATCAGTGGTAGCCATGGTGAGCTGGCTTTGCCTCTCTGTAGTCTGGACATTTATGTTCTAAGCTGGAGAGGTTTAAAAGGAAATTATTCTAGGTCCTAAAAAATTATTTACTCAGGGTGGGGCTGGGGGAAGGAAAAGTAGAGTATAATACTTATTAGCTACCCTCTGTGTTTTTGTGCCAATTTTATTGTGGCTATTATTTTCTCTAGTGTTAGAAATTAATATCCCTAGTTTTCCCCTCCAGTGCCTAAATACATTGGGGGCTTAGATCACACTTAAAGGAGATATTGAAGGAACTACTGTACCTGCCCACAATGGTTTGGATTTGGCCATGTGAAATGGAGGGTTATTGGTCTCTCTCACACGCCAGCCTTACCCAGCCCTCCATCATGTTGGCCCCAGGAAGAAATTTCCCTGTTGCAGTCTACTCTGATATCCGTTCATTTTAGACTTGGAGTATTTCTTTGCTCAACTGAGAAGAGCCAGGGGAAAAAATCCAGAAGGTGAGAAGTACAGGGAGAGACGGGCTTATGTGACGGAATGGCAAACCCAGTCACTGAGATTCTTCCCTTTCAAAAAAACCCAACACTTTTTAATAGAGAAGGAGGAAAAGTGAAGACAACCCTGTTGGGATGGGTTGGGTAGCAAGGTGAAACTGTTGGGCTTGAGGAACAAAGCTAAGCAGAAATATTAGCCTTTCCCTGAGCATCACCCCTAAGAGCCTCTCTCTCTTAGCTAGTCTTTTCTGAAATGTTCTCAAATCATTGTTATCATTCATATGTAGAATGAAGCAGAAAATTGAAACAGTTACCAAGTAATTTTTTTTTTTGGAAAGGGATAGAGTGAGAAACCAAAGTTTAGATGAATAATTTACATATATAGACTGCAAGCTGTTTGAGGGCAGCTCACATTCTATAAGCTTTTACCAATTATAAGTAATTTCTTAAATAATTTCAGGAAAGGCAATCTATAGAGATAGAATAAATGGTCCTAGAGAGCAGGAAATATTGCTTTTTCCCATCTTTGTTTCCCTAGAAACCTGTACAATCCCCAGAACCCAGGAATTACTTGGTTATGCTTCTTGAGTTGAAATGAATGGAATCTAGCTCTTTGAACAACGGATCTTTTGGTCTGACTTAACTGGTAGCTTGGTGTGATCCTGGAAAAATATTTTAAATCAATAAATTAAAAAACAACAACAACTAAATGGTAACTTGGGCAGATATGACCACTGGAGAGCTATAGGAGGGTTTTTTATGGCCAGGATTTGATGTTTTATACTGTTAAATTTTATGGTTCCTTGATAGGAAGTTAGGAGAAGTTGGTAACTGGCAAAGCTTGTGACCCTGTTGGACAGCGACCAACACTGGCTCTGCCTTTCCCAGCCCTTTTAATCTCAGTGTCTTTCTTTGAGATTACTGCCTTTTTATCTTCTCTGTGGCCTGTTTGAACCTCGTTATTTTCATGTTGTCTCCCCCATTACACTATGAACTTCTGGAGAGTAAAGACTGTTTTTTGGCCATTCTCTCCCCTACCCCCCAGAACTTAATAATATCTGACACAGAGTAGGAGCTTAATAAATGCTAGTTGACTGACTTTAGAGGAAAGAGAATAAGTATTTATAAAGCACCTACAATATGCCAGGTACTATGTTACAGAGTTTTAAAAAACAATTATTACTCATTTGATTCTCATGACTGCCCGATGAGATTGATGCTATTATGCCCATTGAGGAAACTAAGACTAAGTGACTTGTCCAGGGTCACACAGCTAATAAGTATCTGAGACCAGATTTGAACTTCAAGCCCTAAACTAAAAAAAAAATCGACTGTGTTACCAGTTAAATTCAATTAAAATATTACTTAAACTTCTACTACATACCAGGCACTGTGCTAATCAGTGGGGATATAAAAAGAACAAAAATTAGTCCCCGCCCTCAAGGTAATTACAGTATAATGGAGTTGCTTCCAAATGCTGGCAAATGGGAATAGTTTTTCTTTAAGATCAAGCCACTGATTGGAAGCCTAAGGGGAAAAAAAAAAACCCTCCATGATCCAGTGGAGAGAATGCTATGTTGTGGGGGTAAGAAGGTACACCCCTGGGGTTTGGGAAGGATACCTTTCTGCAAGAATGCAAGGCTCCAAAACTTAGCTTAAAAATAAAAAGAGAAATTTATTAATTTAGAGAGTAATGTTGAGAATGGCCAGGAGGATGGTACAGGTGGAACAGCAAGATGGAAGGCTGCTCCTTGGGAAGACAGCATGGATGGAAAAGCTGTCCCCCAGACAATATCAATTCTGGGGATTTTATACTCTTTACAACATGCTACGTCATGGTGTGGACATGACTCTAGAATAGTAAACCGTCAGGCATTCCTTGGATTGGGGAGATTGTCATCTGACTGGGGTCTGCCTAGAGACATAGGGAATGACCCTCATAAAATATTCCTTAGTTTTAGGGGACAGACAGATGTCTGAGATACAGCCCGATAGAATCGAGGTGTAGCCTGGAGGTGCATCTCTCTGTCCATCTTAAATCTAAAGGAGGATCAAAGGAGGACAATCATCTCAGGGTCCTATAGTGGTCATTGGATGTTTTAGACTAGGAGTTTCGAGGATGTAAGAGAGCAAAGGAATTTCCCTGATAATAGTTTGCCTATTTCTTGGGATGTAATGCCCATGTCAGCTAGATTTGAAGTCAGAGGGTTTGTGTTCAAATTCTGACTCTTTACCTCAGGCAAATCATTTGAACTCTCTAGGTCTTGATATTCTCATGCATAAAATGAGGTAGCTGTAGACTAGATGACCTCAAAGATCTCTTCTAGACAGAAAACTTTATTTCCTTCCCAAGAAATACAAAAGCTAGCTGATATGATAGATGTAATGCTGAACCCAGAGATAGGAAAACCTGAGTTCAAATCTTGTCTCAGCTGTGTTACCCTGGGCAAGTCACTTAATATCTCACTGCCTCAATTTCCTCAAATGTAAAATTTGGATAATACTTTATAGGTGGTTGTAAGGACAAAATGAGATAACAAATGTAAAGCAGCTTATAAACTTTGAAGCTATATATAAATGCTATTATGATGATGGTTATTTTTCATAAGAATGAAAACTACTGAAAATAGGTAACATATTTTTAGCACTATTTCTGACCAGAGGTGAAATAAAATCTTTTCTTTGAGGAAATAGTCAGGGCTTTTTTTTTTTTTTAAAAGCACTGAGAAATATCTAAAACAGAGAACCCAATTCTACTTCTGGAAATTTGTTCAGTCTATATCATGAGTCTCAGCTGTCGTGAGTCCTGTGGAAAGGTATGGATTAATTTGGGTTGAAAAATGTTGCCTCTGGATGTGATCAGAAGTCATTTCAATTTGGGGTCTTGAAAGTGATAAAAATCAAAATTGTTCCCAAGCATCAGGTGGGTCCTAATTTGAATGTGCTGCTTACTTGGAGCTCTGAACACTATAGATGGATTCAAAAGCCCAGTTGTTTCCATTAGGAAGTACCAACCCTACAGGGATTTGATTGGTCAGGTGCTATACTTGAGTACTAGTTTTAGATCTGTGGGACCCTGACATAGAACAAGTGATGTTCCCTCTGTGTTTTTATTCCCATCAGTCACCCACATGGTAGGATAGAGATCTTACTGATTACATTCACACATAGTTCCTTTTTGGAGGATATGAGGTCTGACCAAAATCTTGTCACAAAGAACTAGAACCCAAATGGACACATTGAGAGGAAAAGTATTTTGAATTAAGTTCACTAAGTGTAAGTGCTGAAAAACTAGTTATATATTTTTAAAACCTCATTTTATTGCTATCTTTCATTTCTTCTCCTCAGTTATTTCTGGATAACCACTTTTCCTTATATAACCAATGAGCCTTCCTTATAACAAACTGATATAATAACCATATTTGATATGATGCATTATTTAGCTCTCCTAATCTTCTACCTTTTTAAGGAAAGATAAGGGACACAGTGGATAAAGTGCCCTCCTTGGAATCAGGAAGACTCATTTTCCAGAGTTCAAATCCAGCCTCAGACACTTATTGGCTGTGTGACCTTAGGCAAATCATTTTACCCTGTTTGCCTCAGTTTCCTTAACTGTCAAATGAGCTAGAGAAGGAAATGGCAAACTGGTATCCAAGGAAACCCCAAAGGGGTTATGAAGAGTCAGAAAACTGAAAAATGACTGGACAACAAAATGTAGTTATATGTTAATGTTAGCAAGCAAGAGATATAGCAGGGTTGAATTTTGTAAAGGTATTTACAGAGATTGAGAGGTAGTGTTGTATAGTAGAGAGCAAGCTTGTCTCAGCCAGGAAGACCTAGATGCAAATCTTAACTCTGATTTGCTGTTGTTGTTCAATCTTTTCCTTCATGTCCTACTCTTCCTGACCCCATTTGAGGTTTCCTTGGCAAAGATGCTAGAGTAGCTTGCTATTTCCTAATGGCCAGCTAATCTCTCAGTGCCCCCAGGCAATCTCTAATACTATTAGGAGCTGGAGAGCAGATGGGTATCTGTATTGGGACAGGGAGTTTCCTCTCTGAGATCTCTTTTTGCCAATAAAATCAGAGGCCCCTTTAAAAAGATTAGGGAGAATGAAAAAGATTAGAGAGGTAAGCAAATAGATGAGAGATAGATAGTAGGCTTGTATTAAGAGCCTATTGATAAGCATGTAGATTTCTAGATAAGCTCCTTTGCAGATATGTGTATCATCAGTTGCCTAGAAGTCAATTCAGTTAAAGAATATTAAATATCCATATGTGTAAAGCACTGTGTTGCTTGGGGAGAAAAAGATAGAGCCTGTTTGTCTTCAAGGAGCTGATCATCTACAGCTGATCTGAATGTGGATAAGGGATTGTAAAATGATATGAAGTCATTGAAAGGGGAAGACAATACCCATACCTGAGGGCATTCAGATTTCAGGCTGTGTGTGTGTGTGTGTGTGTGTGTGTGTGTGTGTGTGTGTGTGTGTGTGTGTGTGTGTGTGTGTGTGAAGAATCTATGATCTGTCATCATGGCAAGTCTTGACCAAGACACTCAATCAATATAGATTGGAACCATTTTTATCTTAGATACATCTTAGGAAAAATGCATGGAGTCCACAAGGAAACTTGCTCAGAATCACACCAAGGTTTAGGGACATGCCAGATTCCCACTTCTTGACCTTAGAAGCTCAGTTTGAACCCATCTCTTCCTGGATTCAAACTCCAAGTCAGGTCCACTGTATGATTTGTCTTTAACCTTGCTTGGTGAAGATCCATTGTGGAATTGAATTAAAGTCAAGGAACTTCTGCTGTGATTTAAGCACCAGACTCAGAGATATGTAAAAATTTCAGTGTGCCTTTTATTACAAAATATGCAGAAGCATACACAGAAAATGAGAAAAAAAAATCCCCTCTGGACCCTTGTACTGAATGGACTCTTTGATGGAAATTTAGCACTCTATAACCTTGTTCCATATGGTTTAAAAAAATAAATCTATTTATTTGTTCATTTCTTACATTAAAATTCCCAGTTATCACCCTTTCTCTCCTCCCCACACTGGAGAAGCCATTATTTGACAAAAAGATATATGCTTTATAAAACTATGTCTTGCTTTTTTTTTTATTTATCAGTTTTTTCTCTGGTGGGAGACATTTACAAGTTATTCTTCAAATAATATCTCTATTGCTGGATATAATATTCTCTTGCTTCTGCTCATTTCACTCTCCATAATTTCATGTAGGTCTTTCCATGTTTTCTTTAAATTAACCTGCTCATCATTTCTTACAACACAGTAGTATTCCATCACAATCATATGCCACAACTTGTTTAGCCATTCCCCAATTGATGGGCATCCCTTCAATTTCTAGTTATTTGCCACCACAAAGCAAGCTGCTATAAATATTTTAGAACATATAGGTTCTTTTTCTTTTTCCCTGATCAGGTGATCTACATGGGGTCATGAAAAGTCAGACATGTCTGAAACAACTAAAAAACAAAAACACACATATGCACAAATATTTTAATTATATACATAGACACACATGCATATAAATATAACCTTTAGCTATGTATAGTTTATATATAGATATACAAATGAATCTATGTTTATGTTTATAGCTATCTATTTCAAAAAATGTATTTCCTTTGTCAATCTGAATATTTTGTTTAAAAATGTTTATTAATAATTTTTAATTTTTTCAGATTATATCACTACATTTAAAAATTCATTTTCTGATATTTTGCAATCCATATTCTCTCTGTCCTTTCCCTTCCCCAAGAAGGCAGGTATTATGATATAGGTTGCACATATATTATCATATAGTACATATTCCATATCCTTCATGTGAAATAAGGTATATCATTTATATAGGACAAAAATTCATGGTGGAAAAATTCATAAAGAATGGTATGTTTCAATCTGCATTCAGATAGCATCTGTTCCTTCTATGATGGTCGATATCCTTTTTTCATCATGAGTTGTCCTAGATCCTTGTTGATAAAGTTGTCATTCATAGTTGATCATACATTATTGTTATTTTGTATAGTATTCTCCTGGTTCTGTTCACTTCACTTTGCATTATTTCATATAAATCTTTCTAGGGTTGTTTTTTTTTGTGATCATCTTGTTTGTCATTTCTTATGGCACAACAGTATGCTATTACAAGCATATACCACAACATGTTTAGCCATTCCCCAATTGATTCCTATCTCTTTAGCTTCCAGACTTTTGCCACCATAAAAAGAGCTGCCATAAATATTTCTTTACAGTTAGGTTCTTTTCCTCTGCCTCTAAACTCTTTGGGATCCAGATCTACTAGTAGTATTGTTGGGTCAAAGAGCCAGTACAGTGTATGGCCCTTTTGGCATGTTTCTAGTTTGCTTTCCAGAATGGTTGTATCAGTTTGCAGCTACACCAACAATATAATGTATTATTGTCTTAATTTTTTTCCACATTCCCTCCAATATTTGTCATTTTCTCTTTTGATCATGTTAGCCACTCTGCTGGGTACGAGGTAGTACTTAGAGTTTTAGTTTTAATTTTAATCAATAATGATTTGGGGCATTTTTTAATATTACTAAAAAATAGTCTTAATTTCTTCATCTGAGAATTGGCTGTTCATAACCTTTCCTATTTCTTTCCTCTTTTCTGGTCTCCTTACATTTTCTCCTTCTACCATGTCCTCTGTGAACAAATGGCATTGGCCTCCAGGCAATTCCTTGAACAACACACTCCATCTTTTAATTCTGGGCATTTTCACTGGCTCTCCCCCACACCTAGAATAATCTTCCTTCTCATTTCTACCATCTGGATTCTCTGGCATCCTTTAAGTCCCAGCTAAAATCCTACCCTGTACAAAAAAGCTTTTCCTGGTCCCCTTAATTCCAGTTTCTTCCTTCTGCTGCTGATTTCCAATTCATCTCATCAATTGTTTGTACAAAGTTGTTTGCATGCTGTCTCCTCCATTAAACTGTGAGCTCCTTGAGGGCAGGGACTGTCTTTTGCCTTTCTCTGTAGCTCCCATTCTTGGGATAATGCTTGTAATAATTTGTGCTTAATGAATGTCTACTGATTGACTTTCATTTTAACTACTCCAGTGTTCAATGTTTATGCAATTGTCTATATAACACCCTCTATACCCTCCCCCTACACCCTTTATAGCTAGTGTTTCACTATTGAAAACACTGGAATGTTTCATTTGGACATATTAATTTTTCATTTTTCCTATACTGACTCCATTATATCTTTGTATTTTGAGTGTGCAGCTAATTTTTGCATGTGTGTGCCAATTATCTCAGCCAATTGTTTTTCATTTGGGTCAGTGGATACAAGTGGGATGAGTCATTTTAATAACTTTATTGAAGAGTCATTTGGATCTGATACTGCTCTGAGTATTGTGGTACTGAGCAAGCATGTCCAGTCTGTCCTAAACTTAGTGATCGTCTCTTCCCTATGGAGTCAACTCTTATCCTTTTTACTTGTTCCAATTCATACATTGGGAATATATTCATTCCTATTGTTCTTAGGGGGCCACAGCTTCATGGCGCACTCACTGCCTTACATATCTCAGGTTTGATGTTTCTTTTATATATTGCAAATTTGCAATATGCATCTTTGGGGAAGGGTGTTGTGTATAGTCAGACTCCCTAAACCCAGTCCTGGAAGCCTTAAAATATTTTTTGACTACGTGGAACCTAAGTAGACCCTCAGACTTTCTATTCATAGGCACCACTAGTTCATCCTTTGTTCATCTTCCTTTATCATTCCAGACTCCATCTCCATCTCCTGATTCGTCAGCAGCAGGGGCCCTTCCATTTGTTAGCTAAATCGCAATTCTTATGTGTGCTCCTGTTTGATGGCATCAATTTCAGCGTCAGTTAGCAGGCGTCCTTTCATAATGGTCCAACTCCGATCTGCGGCATTTTGTTCATTTAATCTAGTTGTCAACTCGAGATGTCTGGTGATCAATCGCCAGGACATTTCTTATCTATAGACTGTCACATCATTCTCTAATTGGATAACTTCAGAATAGCAGGGTATTAGTGTCTCAGTTATTTAAATTGACTGTTTTGGTCAACACCTTTCCTGTTTGGGGGGACAACTTTAAGCCATCAAAACACTTGGAGGTACCAAATCTTGATTCTTTTGGTTAGTTTTATAATTTCTTTTGCCTTATTATCCTATAGGTGGTTATTATAACAATAATGGTGTATCAGTAAACATTTTTAGCATACCATCTTATAATTAAGGCAGTAATTAAGGAATACAGTATTGAATATTCCTTAAGTATAATTAAGGAATACAGTATTGAATATTTATATTCCATAACATAATGGAAAGTACAGTGACTTAAAAAAAAAAACCCTTTACATTGCATTTTAGAATAAATTCTAAGTATTCATTCCAAGGCAGAAGAATGGTAAGACCTTGGCATTTGGGGTCAAGTGACTTGCCCAGAATCACATAGCTAGGAATATCTAAGGCAAAATTTGAACCCAGGACCTCCTATCTTTGCCTCAAGAACAGTGACTTTTCAATTAGAGTAACTGGGTTCAAAATCTTGCCACTGCCATTTAGTAGCTTTGTGACCTCAGACGAGACACTCGAACCTTTAAAGTCTTATTTTGCTTAGTTGTAGACTGATGTGATTTAATTCAACATCCTTTAACGTTTCTGCCTGCCCTAAATCTATGATGCTAGGGTAATGCATTGAGACAAATTTATATCATCCCTTATTCTTTTCAATAATAGTGATGAAAATAGATCCTTTGTGTCTCTCCATCTCTCTTTCCCTCCGCCCTCAACCTTCTCCTGATTTTCATATAGATGCTACATGCCAGGGAATAGCCTTTATTGAGTTTTGGCAGGTGAGTGAATGCTGCAGGCAGAAATGAGATAAAGGATGGCTTTTGAGTGCAGTGACCCTGCTGCAGTCATTCAATCTTCCCTTAGTCCTGGACTCTGTGATGCTGAGTAATCTCTATTGTAATGTAAGAGCCTTGCCTGCTTGTTGATAACTGTTTTGCTTATATATTAGAAAACCCCAAGGAAAGTATTTTTGGAGAACATTAATTCCTCTTTCCCATTTAGCTTATATGAGTGAATAGAAAAAAAATTAAAGTAGAAATCCTTATTTTACAACATGTCACTAATCAATAATAACACTTTTTGGGAATGTCACTGAGTTTCTATCTGTGTAGAAAGCCAAATAGCTTCATGATCTGACATTTCTGCATATAAATATAGATGATCATATCCATTAAAATTTGAATAAGAATAGTAGTAGTATTAATTTTGTAGGCATTTGATGAATTTGTACAATATGCTGTACATGATATTCTATTATGGTGTTATAATGAAGTTTCATGATGATATTCTTCATGAACTATTTCCAAATTAGTCTGAAAGAACTTCTTAAGAGAGTAACATCATGAGAATCTTTGTGGGATGGTCTACAGATTCAATGAAACAGAAGCAATCCCTTCCCTCAAGGAACTTATGGTCTACAATATAGAAATTCATTTTGGAAGACAGATTCAGAATAGCTACACTAGAAGGTTATGGTCCACGAGATGCCACAACCAAATCAATTAATTAGCAAGTATTTACTGAGCACCTTTCTGGCACTGGGCTAGGTGCTGGTAATACCAGTTGTACACCATCACAAATTCCCAGATGCAAGATCACCAAGTCTTCACTCAGATTCCCAGCAAGGAAAAGGGGCTGCATCTGTTCCAAGGACTGAGCCCTTATTGCCCACTTTCCCCAATAAAAACCTTCAAATTTTGCTTCAGACATTTATTAGCCCTGTGACTGTAGGAAAGTCACTTACAATGAGGGGATTCTACTCAATAGCCTCTAAGTTCCTTCCTACCTCTTAACCTATGATCCTATAATCTGTATATTAATTGACTGCCTAGAGGTAGAATTTGAGAGTAGGATTCAAGGAAGGGATAGGATGGTGAGACTGAGAGATAGAGAAAAGAGGGTATCAATAGCAAGAAACCTAAGAAGTTGGGAGAAGGAACTATTCAGTGCTCTTTAGTATCATCAATGAAATATATTTTGAGAAAATATTCCTAAAATTATCATCTTGAGAATGCTGGTGACCAGAATGAATTTCTCTGTTTTCTACCTTTGGAGACTGTAGAATGGAGAAGTTAATTGCCTACTTAATGTCATCCCCATCACCTAATGGCTATAATAGCTGCCCCTTGGAGAGTGGACTTGGTGCTTTGGGCTAGTGACTCATGAGTAAGAACCTTCCCTTCCCTCATTTTCCTCTTGTGTGGAACAGTGAGTCCCTCAGGGTCAGCAGACCTGAATGAATGGAGATCTCCATTGCAGCTCTCATAAAGTTATCTTGTCCTCTTAACTGATTTCTATTCCAAGCATCTTTATTTCTATCAAGAGCACAACCATCCTTCTGGATGTCCAATCTGTGATCTTTTGAGTCATAATGGATTGGCTATTTCCAAGCAGTTGCTAAATTTTGTTTTTCCTATATGCATCTCTCAATTCTATCTTCCTTTCTTCATCCTTGCAGCCATCATACTTGTTTGGACCTTAATCACC
Source organism: Monodelphis domestica (assembly GCF_027887165.1). Classification (NCBI taxonomy): domain Eukaryota; kingdom Metazoa; phylum Chordata; class Mammalia; order Didelphimorphia; family Didelphidae; genus Monodelphis; species Monodelphis domestica. Next base: position 710,651,488 of record NC_077227.1, read on the forward strand.
CTCACCTGACCTATTACCATGACCTCTTAATTGATCTCTCTACTTAAGTCTCTCCCCACTTAGAATCCATTGTCCACATAGCTACCAAAAATGATTTTCTTAAAGCATGGATTTCTTCATATCACTTCCTTAATCAATAAACTCCAATAGCACCCTCTTGGCTTTAGGACCAAATCCCATTTCATTGCTATTTGACCCTTTATAATAGCTATTTGTGTGTACATTTGAAATGTACAGAATTATTAATATAATTGATGTATATATTTATAAATATTAAATTTTGTGGATTCATTCTCTCGATTTTTTTTTAAATAAAGGTATACAATGAAAAATGTTTGGAGACTTTTTCTTGAGATAGCATTGTTTTTTTCCCTACTTAGTTCATTTTTCTTTAAACTCAGGTAAATTTTTTTCTTTAAAAAGGATGTTTATTCTGTATACACTGAAGGCTTTCTTAGAACAGTGCTGCTTTCTTGACAAGTAGCACAGTATATGTAGAAGGCAATCTGATGGGATCATTCATTCTTTCATTCATTTATCCAGGAAGCATTTATTAAGCACCAATTATTTTCCAGAGACCTTGCTAGGCAGTAGGAAATAACAGAAAAAAAAAAACTAAAACAAAACATTCCTTTCCCTCAAGAAACTTACATTCTTTTGTAGGAAATAACATGTCGCACAGATAAATAGATACCAAATGTATGAAAGTCAATAGAAAATGATTGGGGAGCGGAGGAACGTTATCATCTGGATGGAAACATCAGGAAAGGGTCACACATAGGTTACATAATAGGATCTAGTTCATTGCCTCCATCTCTGAAGTTTAGTTCCTTCAGATCCCTCATGAATCAACTTACTTCTTTCACAATGATTTTTTTCCAGGGACAAAGGAAAGAATTTTAGCTCTTGACTCATATTATAGCCTTGCTACACACACTGTGGTAATATGTTAATTCTGTAATTGCTTTTTTTTTTTTGCTTCCTGCAATACTTACATCTGATAATACCTATGCATATGGGTTAACATGTTTGGATGACTATCGACAAAAAAAATTAACTTTGTTTTAAATCTAGATGTTTAGTTTTTCCCCCTGTTCTAAAACCATCATGGTGGGTTAATGATAGAAACAGACATTCTATTCAACACACATTTATTAGACTCTTCTTGTGATTATTATAATAATAGCAGCATCAAACATTTATATAGCACTTTAAGATTACAAAGTGTTTTACAAATATTATCCCCATGTTCTAGTAAGTGGAAGTCTTATAAGGTAGGGATGGCAAGAACAAATGGAGAGAAATTCGGGGAGAGGGAAAAGTCTCTAGTGTGTCCTTTTTTTTTTTGTAGAATGCTTAGATAAGTGAAAACATTTATCTTATTCTTAGCCTTTTGGGTGTCAGGCATCCCTTGGGCATGAGGTGGATGCATATATTCTTAGAATTATGTTTTTAAATCTATAAAATAATACATAAGATTTTAAAGGAAGCTGATTCCACTGAAAGATAGGTGACTTTTTTAAAATTATGGATTCTGGGGGAAGCTGGGTAGCTCAGTGGATTGAGAGCCAGGCCTAGAGAAGGGAGGTCCTAGATTCAAATCTGTCCTTAGACACTTCCCAACTGTGTGACCTTGGGCAAGTCACTTAACCCCCATTGCCTAGTCCTCACCACTCTTCTGCCTTGGAACCAACACACAATATTGATTCTAAGATGGAAAGTAAGGGTTTTAAAAAAAAGAAAAATTATGGATTCTTCTGGTTTAGGTTAGTCCAAAAAGATGTCCAGTATTGAAATTATCCCCTCTCAAGAAGATGCACATTGAGAAGAGAGAGGCAGACAAAAAGACAGGCAGAACCATAATGAATTTGCAACATTTAAAGGAAACATCAGTCCTAGAATCTGTGCAACAAATTATTATAGTATTAAAATCAATCGATAAACATGTATTAAGCTCCAGCTATATGCCAGGCACTGGGAATACAAAGAGAAGCAAAAGACAGTCTGCCTTAGTCCCTCTCTCACCTTTCCAGTTTTCTTACACCTTACCCCATAACAAGTACTTTTTAATCAAGTGACACTCGCCTCCAGGCTGTTCCATGAACAAGACACCATCTTTCAGCTCTGTGCATTTTCTCTTGCTCTCCCCACTGCCTAGAACACTCTCTTTCTTCCACGCTGCCCCCAGGTAAGGAATAAGGCCATTTTCTCATGTGAGACAGGTGAAGGAGAAGAAAATACCAGAAGGTACCTGAGTGATAGAAGGTTTTTTAAAAAGCACATTTACAGTGAATGGACTTAATTATTCTGTAAAATATAAGACAAAATTCTCAGCTGAGAGCATGGGGGGAAGAGTAGTCATGGGAGACTGAGAGGGGTGCAAAGGTTTGGAAGAGTCACTATGGAGAGTATGAGAGAAAGCAAATGAAGGCAGTATAAGAAGAGAGCATCCATTTGATACTGTTTTAAAAAATGAAGAGAAGGGAGGGAATGTACCCCCAAGTGAGGGGAGGCTTGGACTCTGAGGTATGGAGAGAGGGGGAAAGAGAGGAGAATCCCCCTTCTACAAAGAGGGGTTCAGAGGAGACAGCAGATGTAATGGGTTGGCTCAGAGAGAGGAGAGGGGGTTTGAAGATTTTCCCCCTTCTGCTTTCCCTCCTTAGCTAAAGCTGCTCTCCCCAATTCACTCTTGTCCCTCTTGTCCCCCCTCGACTACTTGAGACCAAAAAGCCTCCCCTTGATCCATTTGCTCACACTCAACTTGGGGAACAGATAACTTTTAATGTTAATTCAATCAGGTAATACAAAAGGAATAATTGGCAGGGAAGAATGGGAAAAGGAAAGTGGGAAAAGGAGGTCCCTGTCTCTATCCATACCCTTTTCCTCCCTTCTCGAGTTTGGGGGGAACTCAGGCTTTAGCAGCCTGAGCGCCCGGAGAGAAAGTCAGATTGACTCACCCCTGGGCAACAGGAGCCGAGATAAAGTCTGCTCAGGTTTCTCTTCAGAAGTCCCTTCAATTGGGAAGTGTTGGGGGAAAAGATTTCCAGTCACCAGCAGGAAAAATTGGTAGCCCTCAGGATAAAGTCTTTATCCACCTTCTCTCTTCAACATCTCAAGACGGAGAGACCCTCACTGCTCTCCTCACCAGAGTCTTCTCTCCTCCAGAATTCCCTCCTGGGGCCCCTCCCCCGTGGAGGTGATCAATTTCATATACTCTTCAGTTTCACACTTTTTCTCTAGTGCCAGCCTTTATCACATACTCTAACAAATATGTAGTGGATTCAGACCATAAAAAGCAACAAATGACTTAAGACCTGGCTGGACATAATCAGCAATGTGATAAGGAGACCAGGAATTCAAGAGAGAAGGACACTGTAGAGTTCATGTGGTTCACCCAGGGTTAAAGATGGCAGGAAAGGAGAGAATAGTTGGTATAAGAGATATTTTTCTGGGAGAGAATTGAAGGGTCAAGAGATTGATGGTCAGGATGCAGAAGAAGAGTGTGGTTTGTAAAGGGGAAGGCAAAGGGAAAGGTGTGAAATCCTAGTATAGGCAGATAAGTAGATTTCATAAGTCTTGAATATTGGGGTGATGGCAAGCTCAAGCATATGATAATCTTTGTGTGAATTTGAGGTTGAGTGGAAGAGGAGCTTATGAGCAAGTAGTAGTTGAAGAACTAGAAGGTTGGGATATTTGAGAGAAAATTTATATGTGTGTGTGTGTGTGTGTGTGTGTGTGTGTGTGTGTGTGTGTGTGTGTGTTGAAGCCCCTTAGCAGGAAGAGAGCAGTTGTTACAGGAAGAGAATATAATTGTGTTCCAGGTGTTATAGTCACCTAAGGAGGAAGGAGAGTGACTTGGGGTACCTGTAGATCACAGCTGCCATAATTTTAATTGGATGGTAGACATAAATATCAGAAACTTCAAAGGAAGAGTGAGTGAGAGAGGAAGGAAGAGAACCTGGAAGTAGCAATGAGGAGCAAGGAGTATTCCAATTTTCTTTGTTGAGTGGACTGAGGCGAACGAGTACAGTCATACTAGAAACAACATCCAGCAGGAGCTAGTAGATGGAAGGAAAGGGAGTGAAAATGATTTAAGATGAAGGGAAATTTGTTTTCAATGGAACAGGCATTGCAGAGGGCACAGTGGAAGGGCTGGATAGAGCTAGAATGGAATGTATTAATTAATCATTAATGGTGATTAGCAAGACCACTGTTCTGAACAGAAAGATTTAAAATTTTCTCTTTCTCAGAGCTGCAACTAATGTAGGGTGATTCGGACTTTGTTACAGGGCACTAACATTTTAATACAAGACTCGACACCCTAACTCTTTCAGTAGATAAGAGCCAATCTTACCACCTACTTAGAAAATATAATTCATTAAAATAAGAAGCAGTAAATGAGCCTCTTCCCCCTCCCCTGACTTCCTTGAAGGCACTGCTCAGAAGCCATGAACCAGCCTGACTTGTCCCTGGTTCATCTCCTGAAAGAGGCTTGAGAGCATCCTTATATCTCTACTTTCATGAAGCCCTAAGTTCGTAGGTCCACACTCTCTCCCCATGGTTCTCCTGGCTCTTGTCCTAGATGTATTCTTATCATATTTGCTCCAGGTTCTGGAATGGCTATTTTTGCCTAGAAAACCCGAGGAACAGGTATCTGCTTCACTGAGAGAAAGGAGCTGTTGATCCAGGATGGGGCTAATTTTATAAAGCTGGGTTTTGTGTCTACTCTGACAGTAGGTGACCAAAATGACCCTGAAAACATAGGCTTTTCTCATAAAAGATGCTTTAGGGGAAGGGTTTGGAGGAATGTTGTGACAACACGATGTGTCTGCACAGAGAGATGTGTCAGAAATATAGGCAGTGTTCAGTCAATCTATTTTTATTTCCAATTCTTAAACAGTAAAAATTTTAATGCAAAATCTCCTAAACAGGTCTGTTTAGTTTAGGTCCCATCCATTGGGGCAGGCCCATTTCATGTGATCCTGTTTAACACGACTTATGGTAGGAAGGAATGGAATGGAATAAGCATTCATTAAGCTCTTTTTATGTGCTAGGCACTGTGCTAAGCCTGGGGAAGAAAATAGAGAAATAGGAGCAGAGCTCTGAAGTTAGCCTCCTGTAGCAAAGTAACTTTCTTTGTCCTTGGCCTTCATTCCAAGGCAATGGGACTAAACTTAAACCTGGCATATTTCATGAAATGTAAACAAAGACTTTCATTGCCACGTGCTCATTGACCAGCCCATTTGGGCAATCTTTTGCTAATTCAGGTTTTCAAATTAATTGACCTTGTATGAAAATTGAACAGAATGATTTCAGTCATGGTTGCATCGGGATGGGGTATTTGTCTGGTTCAAGTCCAAGGCTCAAAGAATCCTAAATTCATCTCCTCCTCTCTCACCTGCTTTCTTCTCCCTAAGGAGCAAATGGAGAGAAAGTTTAAGAATTAAAGGCAAAGAAATAACTTTTTTTTTCAAATCCTATAGAGGGTGTGACAGGAGATGAACAAGTGAACGAAGGAATAAAGGTGATGGAAAGTAATGGCCCTGGAGAGAAATATTGAAGGAATAGCTGAGGGGGTGGAGAAGTTGAGCCATGAAGGATGATGGCGGAGAAGGGCTTGTTAGGGTTGGAGGAGAGAACAGAGGGATCTGAGCCTTGGTTCTTCCCTATAGAGGGTGTGACAGGAGATGAACAAGTGAACGAAGGAATAAAGGTGATGGAAAGTAATGGCCCTGGAGAGAAATATTGAAGGAATAGCTGAGGGGGTGGAGAAGTTGAGCCATGAAGGATGATGGCGGAGAAGGGCTTGTTAGGGTTGGAGGAGAGAACAGAGGGATCTGAACCTTGGTTCTTCCCCACCATCTGTATTGGCTCTTTATTGCCAATGACTAATTTTAGTTCTCCTTCTTTGGAAGCCAGACTTGCACAGCTGCATGGATACATTTGAACTGACTGTCTGACTGGTTCGGTTATGGACAATAGCTGTCCAAATTTGGCATTCGAGCTCTAAGTCTTCCCATCTACATCTTGAATGCCTTTTCGTCCCCTGACCATTTCTTGGCAATGTACCTACTGCATGTGGGCTGAGAAGCCCTGGGGATTCCCTTTCCCATTTCTAACTGGAGACTGAGGGATCCCTGTTTTGTGGCGGTGTTTTTCTTGGAAGAGTAAAGCATTAGCTTTAATCAGATTTTCAAGGCACCTGACCTGATTTTACATCTGCAATAAGATCACTATAAATTCACTACTTTCCCATAGAGGATAAAATTCTCCCCCACATTCCCCCTAACTCCCCATCTTTCTTCATAATTGAAGTCAAAGGATCTGGCGGGGTCCTTGTTCTTCCACGTTGCATTTCTCCAAAAGCAAATTTATTTATACATTAAATTGTTTTGTTTTTTTAAAAAAAATCCCTCACAGGGAGCTACAGATTGAATCACATGCAGAAACCTGATTTGAGGTTTACAGCTGGATGGCAGCAAGTGGAGACAACAGAAGATGGTGGGTTTCTTTGGCCAAGAGGGCCAGTTTTTGTTCCCAGAAGCATGACAACCTCTGTTTTCTTCCCAAGACATGCTGATACATGTCAGGGTGAGAATGTACAGCCCAATCTATTGATCCTTCAAGCTAGCCAGAATTGTGTTTACCTTGTGGCAGAATTCACTCCCCTCTTTTTTTTAAATAACCAAGCGAAGGTAAAGGAATAGGAAAAACACATATCTTTGCTTTTGAATAATCCACATTTCCTCCCTGATTAAGAGAGTCATTTGTAAGTTCTATAAATGAGTTTATGTGGATAATAAGCAAGGAGTGGGAGGGAATTAATTAGAATTTATTTATAATTACACACCTCACTCAAGCCCATTAGTTACAGTATCTGTTTTTTTAATTGCTTTCTTTTTTGTGATTTTCTTCAGACTTTTAAAGATTTGATAATGTTTGATTTAAACATTTGGTGAAGCCTTTAACACATGTAAAATCCACTTCCAAAGGGGGTAATTTTTTTGTAATTAGGAAATTATATTTCAAAACATTAAGTGCACGGTGCATGAAACACTCCTATTTTATTTTGTAAAATCTGAAGGTCTTTAATTTGTGGGAGACCAGAACAAAGCAGCCAGGCAGAGGAGGAGACAGTAGCTTTTCTTCCTAATCTATAATTTGTTCTGTTTTGTTTTCATAGTTCCCTGTGTGCTGTGTCCACCCATTGCTCCAGAGATTTCTTCAGGGAACATTCCCTCCTGAAGCAGAGTACTTGAGGGGATTCATGGTACAGAAGGTTTTCAGCACAGGCAATGATAAGTTCTAGAGATCTTTATAAGTCAGGAAATCCTGAGAATCTTTATAAAAAGGATGGGAAAAGTCAGTCAGTTAGCATCTATTAAATGCATTCTATGTGCCAGGTATTTCTCTAAATTGGAGGAGCCAAAGGGAAGGGAATCTTTTGACAGAAGCCTGGTCTGTGGTACAGTCAAAAGAACACAGGAGGGGCATCTATGTGGCTTGATGGATTGGCATGAGGTCCTGGATACAAATCTGTCCTCAGGCACTTCCTAGCTGTGTGATCCTGGGCAAGTCACTTAACCCCCATTGCCTAGCCCTTGCTTCTCTTCTGCTGTGGAAAGGAAAACTAAAGCAAGTTCTGGACTTTCTGACACTGAGTTGGAACAAACAGCAGTTGGAGTGTTAGAGAGAAGATATTAACAAGATTGACAGTTGGTGGGGGAAGGGGCAACTGGAAGTGGCAGTTGGTCTTGTGACTAGTACTTCCTTCCTGACCCTGGAACTGGAAGGAGCCTCTCTCCCTGTCTCTGGATAGAAATGCCTCTATTCCTGTATTTCCCAACTGTGTGCTCTACCTAGATCCCTGTAATCATGTTCATTGGACAAAGTATTTATGGGAAGCAATTTGGACTGTAAGGCTGTTCTTTAGGGTGCCAGCCTGAAGAGACAGGCCCAACCATCTCTGAAAGTTAGAACTTTTCTCCATCTTGCTGTCTTCTGCTAAGATTTTGAAGTTAAGAAAACTAACACTGATTAGCATGTATGGGAATAACAGAAACCCTCCACTGGCCTGTGAGGCCTGGCCTCAACTCAAAAGCTGAGAGAAACTCAAACCTCTTCTAGGGAAATCCCTCTTCCCTGATACCTCCCCAATCCAAATTTGTTATTAAAATTTATCTTTATTTGAATATTGCAGTCAGAGAAGAGGACCAACATTTCAGGGGACATAGAAGGAACTGAACCTCAGTACAGACATTCAACTATAAGGTTCTTATTGGACCCCTGCTGGGAGACTTTGGTCTGGGAGGAGGCTTGTTCCTCAGGAGGGTCCATGCTTACTTGCTCTGGGGTATCTCCAATATCAGTCTATAGAGAAGATGCCCCCTCAGGTTATCATAAGTGGCCCATTTCTCAGGAACCCCATTTTTAAAAAATAGCCTCTTGTCAGGGGGCATCTCTCTTCTTTTACCTCATTAGCAGCCATATTCCCTCTCTTCCTTCAACTCCTCCATTCCCTGCTTCAAAACCTTCTGTATCCCCTGTTCCTTAATCCCACCCATTTTGGATGTAAATATTACAGTTGTAGACAGAGCCAGCTAGGTTTTACAACCTACTTTGTCAAGAATTTGGGGAAAAGAATTCAGTTGGAGGTGTCAGAGAAGTTTCAGAGAAATCAGGCTTACATATATTTCAAAAGCCTGTGTGACTGTGGAAAGCAGCCTTGGAATTGATATCCAATATTAATTTTAAGATGGAAGGAAAGGGTTAAAAAAAGAACACTGGATTTGGAATCTGAAGACTTGGGTTCAAATTCCATAGTACTTAAAGGTCTGCAAAACACTTTACAAATATCTCATTTTGGAAGTCCAACTCTTATGCTGGGGGGCTGAGTTAACTGACAATATCTCAAGGCCTAACTTTCTGTTGGGGAACTAGAAGCAGCCTTGAACATGTTATGGTAGCCTTGGATATGGTTGTCATGTGACAACATTTCCAGGATTCTGTCCTTGGCCATAAACGTCACTTAGCACTCAAGGCCAATTTTCAGTAGCAGAATGGATAGTCTTCCAGAGGCACAGAGACATTACATTTTCAAACCCATTTTAAGGTTTAGCTAATAGGTCTGAAGTAGACATACCTTAAAACCACATTCTTTCCAGTTGGAAAGGAAGTAGCCCGTACTAGAGGCTAAGGGGAAGAGACACCCCCTCTCTCCACTGCTTCCACCAGTTACTAAGGTACTTTGATGCCCTTAAAATTACTTGGAAAACATAAAAAATGGCTTTCTTTAGCACTACCTGGAAATTCAGTTTCAGTGATGTTCCCTAGCCTCACCCACGTTTCCTCCTAATTGAATTTCAGAAGCATCATGCCACTGTCACGGCTGTTTCTCAGAAGAGATACTAGAGTAGCATCTGTACAGGAGTGTTTGTTCCCAAATTTCCTTGTGGTGACTAATGGATAAACACCTGTCCTGCAGATTCCCTATTGCTTTTTCACAATTAGATTTATAACTGAAGTTGTTTAACTGTAAGTAGGAAAAATGTACCTTTCCAAAGCCCTCATCTCATGGAGCCTCCTAATAGGGTTTAACTTATTTCTTATCTCATGAAGTGGATGTCCTATAATGGACCCCTGTCCTCATTCTCCCCCTAAAAAGGAAAAAAAAAGAGTCAAGGTCATCAATAATGCACCAAACATTTTTAATAGGCTTGCGGAATGAGGTGGGAGTAAGGGGGTCGGTGGGGGGTTACAGATGGGCATCAAGAGACAGCAGCACATGGGTTCCACAGAGACCGCGAATAACTGTTAATGTGTCTCCATCCAGAGCCTTGGTGTAAGATGTTGTCACCAGGTGGCCTGGTTTTGAAAAACCTGTACATTTCAGCTGACCTAATTGTGCAGTGAATGGCTTAACCTCCCCGTTTGGTCCAGGACGAGAGGCTGGGCTATGCTTAGTCATGCTCCCAAGAGCAATGGATGGCAAAGAGAGTAACTGGGCATGGATGGTTTTTCCTCTCCCCCTGGGCCCCCCACCCCATCCTCATTCATCTTCAGCTGAAGATAGCAGTCAAAAGGTCAAGGGGAGAAGAATCCAGGCTCTTTTTTTCCTTCAGGATGCTGCTGCCTACCAAGGTTGTATACTGAATGGAGGAGGCTGATGTAAATGTTAGGAAGTGATTTGAGATGAGCCAAATCATATTAGTTAAAACACCAAGTTATGGTTAAAACTGCAATCCAGGCGATAGAAAGTAATTGCTTCTTAACCTCCCTACCTGCTTTTGTAATTCTGACATTAAAAAGGAGAGCTGTGCCACCAAGAAGGGGGCAAAAACAACGATTTATCTTGGCTCCTTTGATGTTGTTTAATAGCCTTGTTTTTAGATGGTGGATCTCTGTTGTGTTCTTTCTGTCTCCCCCCCACACACACTTTTGTTAGAACCCAGTATGGAAAAATTGTTTAGTTTCTTTAGGAAGGTGAGAGCTGAATGATCAAAGGAGCTCCCCCTCCCCAGTCCCCAGCCCAAACATATGCAGGCCAGGAATGAAACTCTTTTACAGACTGAACAAACACTCAGAGACTTTTTCTACAGCACCCAAGAAAAATAACCATGAAGGGAGGGGATAGGAAATGCTCTGGGTCAGATGTGGTGTTTGGTCTCAGGTCTATAGCTAACCTCTGTCATTCATCCCCTGGTAGGGCCTAAAAAAGAATCTTGGTTGTATTTACAGAAATTTAACTCAAAGTCTCCAAATACCCAAACATCTGTATGGAAGTGTTTGCCAAGGGGCAGAGACATACAGAATAATTCCTAGCTACATTTCTAACTATATACCAATTCAGTGGATGGAGTGCTAGACTTGGAGTCAGAATGGATCTAAGTTCAAATCCCACCTCAGGTACTTACTAGCTGGGTAACTTTGAGCAAGTAACTTAATCTCATTCAGTCTCGGGTTCCTTATTTGTAAAATGGGGCTAATAACAGGACTAACCTTGGATTGCTGTGAAGATCAAATGAGATAGGGTTTGCAAACACTAAAACCCTTATATAAATGCTATAATGTCAGTTGGTTTCATAATATAGGTTTATTAAAAAAAAAACCCTTACCTTCCGTTTTAGAATAAATATAATGTATTAGTTCTAAGGCAGAAGATCAGTAAGGGTTAGGCAATAGGAGTTAAGTGACTTTCCCAGGGTCACATAGTTAGGAAGTATGGGAGGCCAGATTTGAATCTTGCATCTTCCATCTCTAGGCCTGGCTCTCAATCCACTGAGCCACCCAGCTGCCCCTTCATAATATAGGTTTAAAGAGCTTTCCTTCCAGAATATTCCTTAGAAATATGGAAAAATAGGGGGCAGCTGGGTAGCTCAGTGGATTGAGAGCTAGCCCTAGAGATGGGAGGTCCTAGGTTCAAATCTGGCCTCAGACACTTCCCAGCTGTGTGACCCTGGGCAAGTCACTTGACCCCCATTGCCTAACCTTACCACTCTTCTGCCTTGGAGCCAATACACAGTATTGACTCCAAGACGGAAGGTAAGGGTTTAAAAAAAAAGGAAAAGAAATATGGAAAAATATTTCTCTTCCAGTGCTTAGTTTTTTCCATGCCCCTATCTGTTTTAAGTAGACTATGTTTTCTTCTAGTCACTTGTTCCCGATCCTACTAAATCATCCCTGCTTAAACAATGTCTCACCTCCACATAAGAGTCAGTAGGTCAATACACATTCATTAAACATCTACTTTGTGGCAGGCATTGTGATAAGCACTGGGTATATATAGACAAAAAGAAATTCAGTGCCTGCCCTCATGGAGGTTAGAGTTGAACAGAGGATGAGAACATATTTTAAAAAAAACAAAAAACAAAACTTAAATGGAGACGATATGGGGTCATGGTGGAGAAGTCAGAAAAGTCATATTATCTTATTTGATTCTAATAATAATTCTTCAAGGTAGGAACTATTATTATACTCATTTTATACTCAGAGAAGTGCAGCCAGAAGAGAAATGAGATGTTCTGAGCTCAGCTTTCTCCTTAAATGGCCATTTGGGAGTTCATCCCCTCCCTCCAATTAGAGGGACAGGAAGTTCTTTTTGTCTATCCTTCTAGATCAGGAGTTCTTAAATTGGTGTCTACAGACCCCCAAGGGGGTTCACAAATAGATTTTAGGATGGGAGGGATTCTGTGAACTTGGATGAGAAAAAATATATCTTTATTTTTATTAGCCTCTCACTGAAATTTAGCATTTCCTTAAATTGAGAATTAAAAAGCAAAAGAAAACAAAACCAACCTATTTTGAGAAAAATTCCATAGACTTCCCCAAACTATCATAGAAATGTTTGACTCAAAAAATTTCAAGTCCCTTGGTCCAGACCGTACCTCTCAAAGTATGGTCTACAGACCCATGGGGATCCCCGAGAACCTCTCAAGGTATCTGTGGGGTCAAAGTATCTGCAAAATAATACTAAGACATTATTTGCCTCTTAAAATACTCCACCCCCTTTCCACTTTATATCTATGTGAGACTACATTTTGTTCATGTACTTCAACCAACATGACATATTGCAACAGATTGAATAAATGCTGAAGCAGATATGAGAATCCAGCTGTCTTCTATTAAGCTAGACATTAAAGAGATTTGCAAAAGTATGTAAAACAATCCTGTTTCTCTCACTAATTTTTAAAAAAAATTATATTTCATTAAAAAAGTTATTTATATTAACATCTTTTGCATTTATTATTGTTCTTTTAAAATGAACTGATGAATGGATATTTTAAAAATCATTAGCTTTAATTTCTAAATATCAATAGATATTTACATTAATAAAATCTTTTGGGGATCCTCAAAAAATTTTTAAAAAGCTCTTACCTTCTGTCTTAGAATTGGTACACAGTTTCAGTTCCAAAGAAAAAGAACAGTAAGGGCTAAGCAGTTGGGGTTAAGTGACTTGCCCAGTGTCATATAGCTATGAAGTATCTGAGGTCAAATTTGAAACCAGGATCTCCAGTTTCTAGTCCTGACTCTCTTATCTATTGAGTCTCTAGCTACCCTAGAATCCTTAATAATTTTTAAAGAATATAAAGGGGTCCTGAAGCCAAAAAGTTTGAGAACTGCTGGAGTAGACTATAAATTGTTTTTGTTGCTATTTTAGTCCCTCATGATATCTAACATAAAAACTTATGACATATACTCAATGAATAGTATTAAGTAAAGGGAATAAGCATTTATATATCTCCTACTATGCACCAGGCATTGCATTAAATGCTTTTATAAATATTATCTTATTTGATTCTAATAACAAATTTTCAAGGTAGATCCTATTATTATACCCATTTTGAAATTAAGAGAGCTGAGGCAGACAGAGTTTAAGTGTTGCCCAGGGTCACCCAGCTAAATAAGTATCTGAGGGTGGATTTGAACTCAGATTTTCCTGACTCTCATCCCAGGGCCTCTTTAAATGGATGGATCAATGAATAAAAGGATGACTTAAAAAATACAGAATGTAAGGTCACCTTTGGAGGCTAAGGGAGTAGGGGATGATAATGTGATTTAAAAAAAACTTATTTGTATTGTTATTATAGTATTAGAAAAAATTTTGTGCCTTTCATTTTAAGTTTCTCTTTTGCAATCTCACAATGTTTCTTAATATTTGGTGTTGTTCAGTTGTGTTCAATTCTTGGTGACTCCATTTGGAGTTTTCTTGGCAAAGACACTGGAATGGCTTGCCATTTCCTTCTCTAGCTCGTTTTACAGATGAGGAAACTGAGGCAAAGAGGGCAAAGTGACTTGCCCAGGGTCACCCAGCTAGGAAGTGTCTGAAGCCTGATTTGAACTCAGGAAGATGTGTCTTCCTGACTCCAGCTAATTTAAGTTTGGTATTCAATGAAATGAGTTGTTTCTATGTTATACAAGTGTTAACAAAAGGATACATACTTAGCCATATACCAGGAAGGATATTCAACAAGGATAATGCAACACTGAGCCCACGCAAGCATGATTCCCTTCTTCTCTGTACTCTAATTAGTCTATAGTCAGCAAGGCATGGTATGATGATGCCCATATGATGCCCATATCTTGGACATGTCCTTCTACAAATATGAAGGACTTTGACTTTACTTAGATGACTAAGAAGCCATATCAGTATGGCCAGAGGCCCACAGGAAATTGTCATCAATGGAATTGGCTCCCTGAGTCAAATCTTGAGAAAAACTTCCTTATCTTTTAGAGAAAGAACTAGCCTAATTTACATGGTGGAGGTGAGGAGTGGGAAACTATGGTAGATGATGACCTTGTCACAAAATGCTTTGGAGAAATATGGTAATCTACATGTATTGAATATATATGTATAATATCTATATATGTATTATATGTAACCTAAATATAGGTGTCTATATGCATATCCACAATATGTAGATATATGATAAATATATTACATATATATTATGTGTATATATGATAAATATGTCTAAATGTAATATGTAAAATATATATTTTCTAAATATCTATCTGTCCATCTGTCTGTCTATGTCTCTATCTACCCATCCATTCATCCATCTATCCATCCATCTATCTATCTATCTATCTATCTATCTATCTATCTATCTATCTATCTATCTGTCTGTCTGTCTGTCTGTCTGTCTGTCTATCTATCTGTCTGTCTGTCTCTGTCTATCTATCTATCTATCTATCCATCCATCTATCTCTATCTATCTATCTATCTATCTATCTATCTATCTATCTATCTATCTGTCTGTCTGTCTGTCTGTCTGTCTGTCTATCTATCTATCTATCTATCTATCTATCTATCTATCTATCTATCTATCTATCTATCCATCCATCCATCCATCCATCCATCCATCCATCCATCTATCTATCTATCTATCTATCTATCTATCTATCTATCTATCTATCTATCTATCTATCTATCTATCTATCTGTCTATCTGGAGAAAGAGAATTCACCATTGGGAATCAAGAAGAGTTAGTAAAGATGTCTGGTAGAGGATGTAATTTTGGCTGGGTCCTGAAGAAGTCAGTGAAGCCAGTAGGAGAAGGTGAGGAGGTAGGGTATTCCATTTAGGTATGATATTGCTTTCTACAAGGTTCCTCATAGAGAGTCTACAGCTACCTCTCATTGTGCCTAATTTGTCTGGCTCTCTGTAAAGAAACCATTACTCTTTACTGATATTCTGAGGAAATGGCTAAGATAAATATGATGAATCCAAATCCACTTACTCTCCAAAGTTCATAGGAAGATGCTTTGGTCAAGGTGGTGTTGGGGCTCTACTACTCCTTCTCCTCCCTTCATCCCCAGGAGATCCTCTCAGGGTCTTGAATGAAACCACCTTCTCTTTGTTCACCACTGGAATAACCCAGGCTCTGAATTGGTTTTCTATTTTGTAAAAACCCATGGAGTATAAGTGACTTTCTTTAGCCTACTCAATTTTGCCTCTTTATAGCATTATTCCATTTCATCCAATGGCTTTTATAGAATGTCTCACACCTAGTGTAATATTCTAGATTGATTTACTGATTTATTCAGTAGAGATGTCTTGCTTATATCTAGTTCACACCTCTGACTGAATGGAAGTGTTCTCACCAAGCAAAGGTAGCTACTTGAAGTGTGATAGAGTAATTGATTGACTCATTCAGTGGATCTTCCATTGTTACACATTTTTCTCTGTAAATCCTCCATGAAGGATCTAGCTAAAATGTTAGAATAATTTTTCCTGTTATGATTTTATGAATACCAATGCAGTATAGTCAGCCTCTCCATCTGTTATTTCTCATCTTGCTTATCCCTTTCTAGGGTCATACCATTTTCCCCCTTCATTTCTTAAATCCTTAAATTTGTTTTTCTCTTTCTGAATTACTCATTTTTGAAAGAATATAATTTTCTCAAAGGCAGGTACTATTTTTACTTTGTTTTTATATCACAGCATCTTGTAAAATGCTTTGTGGAGTATAGGTATTTAGTATTTGTTTGCGGAAAAGTCATATTGCCAACACGCTGGGGGAAGGGGTGTATGCGTTCCATTTTGGTTTGCAATTAGGCACCAAATTCTTTTTTTTTTTTAATATTCACTGGACTTTTGCACCTGTGACATTGGCTGACATTGGACCCTTTGGTCTTGAATGGGCTAAGGAGCATGGCATTAGCAGTCAGAACAACTTATAGTGTTTGACCAGTCTTCCCAGAGCTTGCAAAGCAGAGCTTTAAATCTTGTTATAAAGATACTACATTATTAAAAACTGGCTTGCTTGATTTGCTCATGCTGATAAAATCTAGAAGTTCTTGTATGGCTTTTTTTAAAGGCTTGTAGAAATAGCATGAAAAATTATTCATACATTATCGTATGTACTGTCTTGAAAAATAGTCTGGGACCTATCTACTTATTGATATAATTAAAGCTGGATTAGTAGGATGGATTATAGAATTTTCTAAAACCATTAGGGAGTTTGGTCTCCAGATTTTTCTTACCTTTTCTTCTCTCGCTTACTCCCTTTCCTCCAGTTCAAATTTATAGACATCAATATACTCAGGGCTTAAATTGGGCTGGATCTCAGATCAGGGGCTGATCTGTTGGCTATGGGGACTGGTGTCAATAAATGTCACCAAATCCTGGAATTTTATAGCTGGAAGGGAATTTAGAGATCATCTGGTCCATTCTCCTCATCTAAGAGATGAAGACGCTGACTCCCAGTGAGATCTTTCATTGATTTGCTTAAGGTTGTACATGGTTTATGGGAAAGGAATCCTGGGTCCTCTTAAAAAAAAAAAAGAACCAGTATTGCAAATAGTGGGTCTCAAAAAAACTCCATTTTTAGTGCTGTTTTTTTTTTTTTCTTCTGGAATCGAATTTGAGAGGGATTCTTGGAGTATTTCTGTTTTGATAGTGTCAGTCTAGTCATATATGTAAAACTTATTCTAGAGGCAGCTAGGTGGCTTATCAGATAGAGAAGCAGACCTGGAGATGGGAGGTCCCGGGTTCAAATTGACCTCAGACACTTCTTAACTATGTGACTCTAGGCAAGTCACTTAACCTCAGTTACCTAGCCCTTACTGCCTTTCTGCCTTTACTTTAGTACAATCTTCCACCTTTAGTATCAATTCTAAGACAGAAGGTAAGGTTTAAATAAAAAACAAATTATTCAACACTCATACCCTAAAGCTAGGGTAGAATTAGCCAATGGGTCAACAAATATTTATTAAGTGCTTTCTCTGTGCCAAATACTTTGTGAAACATTACAAAGAAAGACCAAAAAAAAAAAAAACCCAACAACAATTTGTACTGTCAAGGCACTCACATTCTAACAGGAGGGACAATAGACCAACAACCACGTCCAAGCAAGATTTATGTATAGAATATACAATAATTGTAGATGTCCATATATCTATATATGATAAAGTGAAGATAATTTCAAATGGAAGATATTGCAAATGAGTGGGACTGAGAATATTGTACTACAGGAGGTGAAATTTTATCTGAGACTCAAAGGAATTGAGGGAACCCAGGAGACGTAGTCATGGAGAGAGCAAGTTCCAGGTGTGGGGAGCATCCAGTGGAAATGCACCATTTGGAGGTGGAAGGTTTGAGAAATAAACAGCGAGGAGGCTAGTGCTGCAGATTATAACACAATGTTAATTCAGAGGTTCTGTGGAGATGAATGTGAAGCCACAGTGATCTGGGACCGTAGGAGCCCTTCGGTGGGCCAATTCATCCCTCGGTAGTGCAGGAAGCAAATTTCAGGACACAATTCAATCATTCCTTTTGGTGCCTTTTGTCATTAAGGAAGGGAAAAGATGACCTGTGAGTAATTCTGTATTCCAGGAACTTTGTATTAAGTGAGAAAACATTCATAAAGCACGTTGCAAACTTTAAGGTTCCATATAGAGGATAGATATTATTATTATTGTTGTTTCTTCTCAAATTATCAGCAATTGACATATGGTAGACACTAAATCAACAATGTTTGTTGGATTTGAGTGTATGTGGGAGGATGCGTGTATGTCTTTCAGCAAATTCTTTGCTCTATCTCTTTTATCTTTTTATAAATACTTTTGCATATGTGTGTACTTTCCTTTTGACTTTGACTTTTTGGGGGGTCTAGTAATAGTAACACAAGGTCAAGAAATTTGCACAACTTATTGATCTTTTGGAGTTAGTTTATAAATCATTTTCAGGATGACCAAGTCAGTTTGCAGGTCGTATCCACATATAGCCCCTCCAACATCACTATTTTTGTTATCTTTTCTAATCTAATGGGTATGAGGTAGAAGCTCAGAGTTGTTTTCATTTTCTATTTCTTATTATGAATGATTTTGCCAATTAATCTTTTCATGATTTTTGGATTATCATAGGTCCTTAGGTTGTCATTTAGTCAAATTAATTTGATTTAATTTGTCTTTCCTCATAGTTTGCTCCCTTTGATTGCTTTTCATTGCCTTCCTAAATTTCCAATAAAGCATCCTCTAATTGCTTGTGATGTTCCAAATCTGGTCTGATCATTGGTACACATGAAGGATCTTTTCCTTTCTTATTTTTGGAATGGCTAGTTGTGTGCCTGGCCTTCAACAAGGGAGGAAAGAAAGAAGGGAGGGAGGAAGGAAGGAAGGAAGGAAGGAAGGAAGAAAGGAAAGAAGGAAGAAAAGGAAGGAACAAAGAAATGGGAAGAGAAGAAAGGGGAAAGAAAAGGAGGAAATGAAAGGAAGAGAAGAGAGGAAAGAAAAGAAAGGAGGTAGGACACAAATATATATTAACACTTGCTATGTGCCAAATACTGTGCTAAACCCTGCACAAATATTTTCTCATTTGATCCTCTGATCCTTACAACAACCTTTGATGATAGGTGCCATTATTATTCCCATTTTACATGTGGGAAAGCTTAAGCAGGCAGCAGTTAAGTGACTTGTCCAGGGTCAAACAGCTAGTAAGTATCTGAGGCTAGATACTCCTGCAATTCCTGAAATTGCTTTTGGAACCTTAGGAACATAGATACAGAGCAGGAATGAACTCAAGAAATCATCTAGCCCATTATTTTATAAATGAGGGAAATGAGGCCCAAGGAAGTTAAGGTCACAGTGGTAATACACATCAGGGTTTGAATTTGAACTCCTGTCCTTTGACTCCAGAACCAGTACACTTTCCACTATATGATGTTTCCTCTTTATCTGCTCTTTTCTATTTTAGCAGCTTTTAATTCAAGCTTTGGTTCTTCATATCATTAAAAAAATGTAATTCTCCGAGCCCTTTTACTTGCTCTTGTGATGTTCTTTCCCTTGTTAATTCTTGCTTAAATTTTTTCAATGTCTTTTATCTGTGTTAATAAGGCTCTGTGTATTCTTTCTTATCATTTCTCCCTTGCTCCAACTCCAACAACCTCCAAAGCCTCAAAGGGGTTGGACTGCTCAGGTATTTGGCATCCCAACACTAAAATAGTAATACTTTCATTTTCTTCTTGAGTATCCTCTTGAACTTCTCCATCATGCACTAAGAAACTCTTCATCCCGTAAGATTAATTCAGAACTGAAACTCACACTGGTCAGTACCTCCTGTCCTTGGGGCTCCTCCCACCATCAGATCAAAGATTGGAGACCTCTCTTCCCAGAACATGCATTTAAAGAGGGAGCCCAGGTCAGCCACATCCCCATTTTCCATCTGGCTATACCCATTTAGATTTCTTTATTATGCTCATTGGGGACCTTTCCTACCTTTTTTCTATTTCTTGTCTTCCCCTATTAAAGTGTAAGCTCCATGAGGGCAGGGATTGCCTTTTGTCTTTCTTTTTAACTTTAGAACTTAGTACAATGCCTGGCACATAGAAGAAGCTTACTAACTGACCAACTGACAGAGTCTAGCTTGGAAATCCAAGGTATGGAAGTGTCCCCAGAAATTCTAAATAAATCCCAGTGTTCTCTGATGTAATCTCACCTAATTTCAGCTCAATGCAAGCATTCCTCTATAGAAGAAAATCCCAGTGAGCTCCCACTAGTCTTTACATTAAGGTCGGAAGATTTCAAAGCTTGTATTAATTCCTCCTTTTCAAGGTGAATACACAAGTTCATTCCGAATTCTAGAGTCCCACTTTTGGGGGTGCCTGCTCTTTTGATCCCTATTCTTTTCCTGTTAATTCTCACCGAACTGACACATAGTCACAAGTGGTCCCCCAAGTTACACTGACAGGAAGTGTTTCAAATAGTGAACTAGAATGGCAATCAGTTAAGTCAACAATCATTCGCTTAGTACCCCTTAGCAGCACCATATGCTGATGTCCAGGGCAAGATTGAAAAATTTTTTGGTTTATCCAAGTTATTCATTGTTCTTAGGTTAGACAACCAGGCAAACTGCCAACACAGCCACTCTTTCTACCCTCTTACCCAAAGGGGTCATATTCTCTCCTTCATGGCTTAACATTTTCTTGGTGTTTGAGAATCTTTGGACTTGGGGTTTTTTCCAACATTATATACTTGAGAACTAGGTGGCATCATGTCACAATTATTTAGAGATGAGAAACCTCTTGGTAACGGTGAATGGAAAAGAGCTTGACATCTTCTGTTCACGTTCCCTTCCCAAACTAGCTTACTGTGTAGCCATGGGCAAGTTGATGAATTGCTCTCGATTTCAGTTTCCTCATATGTAAAATCTGAATAAAAATGCAAAGTGTCCCCAAAGAACCAAAAGTCACTAAGTTTAGAAATGCACTTAGACTTT
This sequence comes from Monodelphis domestica, assembly GCF_027887165.1. Classification (NCBI taxonomy): domain Eukaryota; kingdom Metazoa; phylum Chordata; class Mammalia; order Didelphimorphia; family Didelphidae; genus Monodelphis; species Monodelphis domestica. Next base: position 710,672,204 of record NC_077227.1, read on the forward strand.
TGGGATGCCCTGTATATATCTCTACCTCTCAGAATTCTTATAATGAAATAATGTACGTAATGCTCCTTAAGATATTATATCAATTGAGGGAAAGAACTATGGGAGTAAAAATGCAAAAGCAAAGAATATGACATCACTTATCATATGTATATATGGGGATGTGATTTGGGGTATAGGCTTTAAAAAATCACTCTATAGCAAAAATGAATAATATGGAAACAGATATCAGGTGGCAACATTTCTACAAACCAGTGGAATTTCTGGGAAGGAGGGGGAAAGAAGAAGGGAGGGAAAGAAAATGAATCATGTAAATCATGAAAAAATATTCTAAAAATAAATAAATAAAAATTTAAAATAAGATGTTATATCAACATTGGTTATTACTATTATTACCACATCACCATTATTTTTAAAAATAATGTTAATTAGTTTTAATTTATGCTGGCTGCTTGACTCAGCATCATTCCCACTTGACAATGATATCTCTGACCTTGCTTTTTTTCTGGGAGTATCCTCCTGTCTTCATCAAGAAAAATATTCATTCACTCACTCATTCATTCATTCATTCATTCGTTCATTCATTCATTCAAGAAGTAGTTCTCATGTACCTATTATACTTATTAAGTAACTAGGTAGTATGCATTTCTTGGCTAGTCTTGTTTACTATGGGAGGATCATATCATAGTTCCTACATGACTTATTCCCCCTTCGCCCCTTTCTCTATCAAATAGTTGGAGAAGAAGGGGAAAAATTCCAATTGGCTTTTCATGAACCATCTTAATGATTCAACCATTCCCTCCATTGGATTATAGTTTCTTACCAATATGGTACCTGTTACTAAATCAAATGGCTTTTCTGTTTTGAACTTTTGATAATTTCCTGTTCAGAGATTTTAGTTCACCTACTCAGGTTTGCTATCTTTCTATTGTTAGATTTAAGTTACCTCACTGGTCCTTCCCTGCTTGAAGGAAAGATGCTTTCCCAAAGACAGTATTTCTCCTTAAAATGAAATAAATGTATAATTCTTTGCAAAGTTTAAAGTGTTCAATAAATGCTTACTGCTACCACTACTACCACTACTACTACTGCTACTACTACTACTACTACTACTACTACTACTACTACTACTACTACCACCACTACCACTACTACTACCACCACCACCACCACCACCACCACCACCACCACCACCACCACCACTACTAATACCATTTTTGTCAATTCTAGACCAAAAACAGTTTTTGGTCTTACTTATGGCAGTAATGGGACAAGGGTGGTTGAAGTATTGACTGTGATTTTTAGAAAATTATTATCAGTTCTGATGCAGCTGCTTACCTTCATTGCAATAATGCCTTCCTTTTTCTGGAATTTAGCTGTTCTGAATGTCCCCATTTTTACAGTGAAATCACTTGCTTCCTCAGGCTGATTTGGATGTTTGCTTGTGTATGCAAAAATAGATATTTAGGATAAGCATGTGGGGTTTTCTTACAAATGATGGCATTATGTAGATACAGTGCGCTACATCCCAGCATCACATTCTACCGACCTTCTCTTTTTGTGCTTATAAGTTCTTTGGTCTTATATGCTTATATACTGAGCAGCTTGGTGTACAGTAGATAGAGTACCAGATCTGGAATGAGGAAAACTTGTCTCCCTTAGTTCAGATCTGGGCTCAGACACTTAGTAGCTATGTGACCCTGGGCAAGTAACTTAATCCTTTTGGCCTCAGTTTCCTCACCTATAAAATGAGCTGAAGAAAGAAATGACAAACCATTCCTGGATCTTTGCTAAGGAAATCCCAAATGGGGTCATGAAGAGTTGGGTATAACTTGAATGACTGAACAATGACAAGTTATATTACTTATATAAGATAAGATCTTAGAATTGTGATACCAGAAACATCTTATTTTCCAGTCAATTCAATTTGACAAACAGTAAGGACCTGCTTTGTGCAAGGCAAAGACAAAAATTAAATACATATTCCTTTACTTCAAGGAGATTACATTCTATTGGGAGGATGCAACATAGACTCCCATTAATTACTACAAAATATATAGTAATCAGCATTTAGAGAGCATTTTAAGATCCATAAAACAGTACATATTTTTTTTATCTCAGTTGGCCATCACAACAACCCTGTAATGGGTGCACTAATGTTTTCCCCATTTTACAGATGAGGAAACTGAGGCTGAGAAAGTTTGGGTGAGCTACTAAATGTCTGAGGGAGGACTCAAAATCAGGTCCTTCTAACTCAAAGTACAACATTCTATCCCCTGTGTCATCTAGCTTATCTCAATTAAGTAAATTCAAAAGACATTCTGAGAGAGCAGTAATGAATGAAGTATATAAGAGATGGTGTCTTAGCAAAGTCTGAAAGGGAGCTAAGACTTCCAAGAAGTAGGGATGATCTAGGAGAATATTCCAGCCTGACTGAAAGAAGGGAGACTGGAGATGGAAAGACATGTATGGAGAAGGACAAGTAGGTTTTTATGCAAGGAATAAACAGGGACTAATGTAGAAAAAATAATTTGGGAAACTCGACTGAGGCTTTACATGCCTAATAAGAGCTTGCATTTTATCCCTGAGTCAATAGAAGCTACTGTGACTTTTGAGCAAGGGAGTGACAGTCAGACCTATGCTTTAGGGATATCATATTGCCAAGTTTTAGTAGATAGCCTGGAGAATGGAGAAACTAATTAGGATTCTAGTGCAATAATTGAAGCAAGAGACAAAGGAAGGGGAACTGAGCTATGGTGGTGGCCGCATTATTATTGGGAAGGGGACAGAAATGAGAGATGTGGTAGGAAGTTGACAAGCTTTGGTGAAACTGATTGGATATGGATTGGGGGAAATGCAGGGGAAGATGGAAGAGTGGAGGATGACTCCCAAGTTGCAAAGATGGGTGATTGAAAGAATGATGGTGTCCTTGACCATTTGTAAGTCAGCATCCATAATTTAAAATCCAATCAAATTCTCAGAAAATGTATAGTGTCAAAAGACAAGCTCTGAAAAGTAGGTCATTTTAGAATTAAGTTTATTAGTTGAATGTGCTTTTTATACAGAAATCATTTCCATACCTTTTGTTTTGTTTCTTTTTAGCCTAAGGACTGACTCAGGAAGCCAGATGATAATGTAGCTAATCAGACTTCAGTTTTAGTGAAACACACAAGAAAATATCCCATTAGGCAGCTGACTGCCCCTCACATAGAGTGTAAACGTGCAAGGATACGGTGCCTTTTTTCAAAAAGCCATTAAAATATCTAAGATGCCCACTCATCAGGGCAGCCTCACCCTTCGCATAGTGTTGCTCTAACCCCCAGTAGGGCAGGAATGAGGTATTGTCCATAGTGAATGGGTCTCCCGAGTTTATTGGTAGATAAATGTATATTTAGTATTCTGTCAAGAGACTATGGAGGCATTGTCCTTATACATCATACCTGGGAACAGTTTGAGACCGAAGATCCTCAGCTTCACATTTTTCCCCTATATGTAAGGAAGAGATTTATAACCAAATCATAAATAGGAGACAAAGGAGCTGCTTTCTCTCTTTTTTTCCTTCTGTCTGTCTCCCTGTTCAGCGATAGAACAATTTATGAATCTGAGAAATCTTACCCCAGATAATGGTAAGACTAACATAATGTTCAGCTGAGTAACTCTAGACCACTAAAGTTTATTAGACTGTGTAACAACAGGAGCAGTATTGGTATGATAATCAAATGAGATACTTGGACAGTTTGGAGGCATGGAGTGGGAGGATGCCCCCCTTCCCAGCTTCCCTCTTGCATCTCCTGTTCTGAGCTGTCAGGAGAGAACTAAATAGAGAGGGGATTTGAAAAATGAATGGGTCTGTGTGGGCAGGCCCCCAAATTCCCACGACTGACACTAACACAGATAGTATGAGAAGTCTGTGCCAAAAGGTTAAGTAAAAATTAGGAATGGTTATATAAACAGGATTGAACCAAATTCAGGTCTGGGAATTGATGTTCCAGTTAATTTGTGGGGCAAGAAAAAAGAGAAAGTACCAGCTGTGCCTGTACTTGGCCAACTCCACAACATTCAGAACTGAATGAGGAGCCCGTCTTTGGGGAGCGATAAGGAAGTATCAATATCTTGAGTTAAGCCAGCTTAGGAGTGTCAGGGTTGGCAGGAGGATGAAGATTCAGGAGGTGAATGCAAATGATGCTGAGCTCTTAAGACTGTTGCATCCCCTCAGCAATATTCATGGACAAACTGTAGGGCCTCAGAGGTCATCTACTGCCCTTCCATTTTGACCAGAACCATCAAGTATTAGGTACTCAGTAGCTATCAGGTTTGGGTGGAGAGAGAGAGAGAAAGAGACAGAGAGAGAGAGAGACAGAGAGAGAGACAGAGAGAGACAGAGACAGAGACAGAGAGAGAGAGAGACAGAGAGAGAGGAGAGAGACAGAGACAGAGAGAGACAGAGAGAGAGACAGAGAGAGACAGAGAGAGAGACACACACAGAGAGAGACACAGAGAGACACAGAGACAGAGGCAGAGACAGAGACAGAGACAGAGGAAGGGAGGAGATCGAGAAGACAGAGAGACAGAGAGACAGAGACAGAGAGGGAAAGAGAGAGACAGAGAAACAGAGACCTTGGTGTAATGGATAGAAAACAAGCTTTGAGTCATTAAACTCAGAGTTTAAGTCCTGTTCCTGATTCATTCTAGCTGTATGAACCCCAAATGTATAATTTTGAATACATCAAGTTTAAAAATCTCTTAGCTTCTCAGTTATCCTAAGTAACACTCTTAGACTAAGTGACAGACAAATTGCTTGTTCTGGTCAGATGAGAGGTTTCTATATTATCAATTCTTTTTCTAATAAATCCCAAGTCCAGAGAAATACACACTCCAGATAGAGAAGTACGAGCCCCAAACAAACCTTTTCCCCCACTCTACATAAATGGATGTGATTCCTTGGCAAAGGGTAGAGTATCCCAACTATTCAGGGGACTCTGAAAAAATCCACACATTCCAAGGAGATTGTGTAGATTCATACTATGCTCAGGAGACCTTCAGTCTTTTCCAGACAGTGAAAGAAAAGGTCTCTCAAATATCAAGAAATGTACTTTATAACCAGAAAAGTCTATGATGAATGGGGTAATAATGTTCCACACTGCCTATAAAGAAAAGTGGTATGGACATTATTGCTTATTTGGACACTGGCGCAACTGAATCACTCATTTCTGAGAGGTTGTCAAAAAAAATTGAAGGGTTTAAATATATGACCTTTTATGGGAATTACTTCAAACAAAAGCTTATTCTACAGAGTCAACTGCAGTTGGTGTTGTGACAATGAATTCCATTTAGGGAAATGCAAATTGCAGCCTAATTGCCAGATTTAATCCAATCTGGGTTAAGCAGTAATCTGCAAATTCTGGTTCACACTCAACCTTTGCTCAGGTCGATACCAAAGATATTATATTGAAGAAAGAACTTGACAAAATAAGAATTGAACAAAGCAAGGAGATTTGAAAGCTACGGTATGAATGTAAAAGCTATTAGACCTAACTCACTGATCATGAAGTGAGTGGATGGGTTTGTGCTCTAAATAGGGGTACAAGAAGATAAGGATGTTGCTTTATTTGATGCAAAGTATAAACAGAGACCTAGAAACTGGGAGCTGTTGGGATGCCTAGACATATGTGCATGTAAAAAATTGAATCAGGAATTTTGATGCAAAAGGTCTGTGCCCTGAAGTTTCACCTAGTGGATTGGGAGACTCCTTTGATTAGGGATTCCCTGATCAATGATCCGCCACATTGACATAGGGAAAAAGCTAAAATCAAGAACAAGGGCCAATGATGACTTTTATTTTTCTGAGTAGGACCTCTCCTCTCCACAGTGAATGGTAGTGCCAGACTGGCATGTGTGAGCCCTATGCGTCATCTTCTGGAGAAGAGAATCTCAGAAATATTGGCATGAGGGCGTGAGAGAGAGTGTGTTTACTAAAATAGATAATTAAATGGTTCACTTATAACCTGTCAGTTTTACCCAATGTCTAAAGCTCTGGGTAAACTGTGTCTTTGGATGAGTTGCTAGAAGTAAGTGGTATTACCTGCAAGATAAGTAATCATTGACAATTCCTTGAATTTTCTCTGTCAAACGACATATGTGCACACTTTAGACTTATCTAAAGGCTACTGGCAAATGGCTTCAGCTAATGAGTGCAAATTAATAACTACTTTTGGACGTCACAAGGGATCATGACATTTTTATGTTATGCCCTTTGGGTTAACGAAAAAGACTGTGATGTTTTAGAGACTAATGAATAGTGTCTTACAAGGATTAATTTGCTTAACTTTCCATGGAGATGACATCACACTAAACATTGCTTGCTTTGCTGGGTCTGTGATTAGGGGACATCTGTTAAGGACAAAGAAAAGAAAAAAAACAAATTTAAATACCAAGCATTAAATTTTCTATGCAAAAGGTTGGTGATGCCAGTTCACTATAAGGGGCCAATTTTTTAGGCCCAGAGTTGATGGGCTTAAAAAGCATTTTGTGGGAATATCAACTGGTTGCATGAAAACACTTGAAAATGCATTACTTAAAGAAACACAGAATTTTAGAGTTGGAAGGAGTCATTTTCAACTGTGAGGTCATCTTGTCCAACAGTCTTGTACAGTGGGAAAAGCTACATATTTGAAGTCAGCAGACCCTAGTTCAAATCCTACCCTATCTGTGTGACCACTGTCAAGTCATTTAATCTCTGAGACTTAGTTTCCTCATTTGTAAAAAGAGAAGGTTGGACTAAAGACCTCTTATGTCTCTAAATCTAGGATCCTATGATAGATACCAGAATTACTACATACTCAACAAAGGATCACCTAACTCCTGCTTTAAATATTCCAATGAGAGGGAAACTTGGCTACTTCCTGATGTGGTCCGTTCAACTGTTGGATAGCTCTAACATTTGCACCAACACAGAGTCCAGGTTTATCTTTCTGCAACTTCCATGCTTTTGTTTCTACCCTTTGGTGCCAGCTAGAATCTCCATTCAGTATGGCAGCCTTTTGAACACTTAAAGAGAACCCTCATGTCTCTCCTGCATTTTTTGCTAGTTCCTGCAATTTATTCTTGGATAGGATAAACTCCGTTCTTCACTACTCTGGTTGTCCCCTTTGTTTAAAGTGGGAAAATCTGGTAACTTCTCAATTGAAACCTCTAAAGCAGGAAGGTCGGCCCGCAGCCTTCCCACAAAAGGAAAGATAGAAAGCTGCCCTTGGGGAAGGACTGCAGTTGAGAAGATGGACAAGAAACAGGCAGACAGAAACACATGTAATATTTAACAATGGAGCTCCACAGAAAGCCCCAACTACTTAGTTATCAGAGGACATGATACCACTAAGTAGTCCTAAATAAACACTATGTGGATATAGGAGTATAGAGATTAGCTGAGAGGAAAAGCCCTGATCCCTGGCAGCCTGGGCTGCAGGTACGGATCAGTCCGGCTTGAGGAGAGGAGATCAAGAAAGAAATCACCGGTTCCTTAGAGCTGGTACTCTAAGCACGAACCACTTGAGGATAAGAGATTGAGGAGGAAAGGTCTTTCAGGAAGAGAGGGAGATAGAGAGGGAGGAAGTTAAAGATGGAGCTTGGCCAGAGGCATCTTAGAAGCTAGCCCCAGCTATAGTTGTAACTCTTGATTGTCTCTCATGGGTTAAGATGATGGAGTATAGAGTATCTGGCTTCTACCAGATCAAAGATAATAATCTATGCAGAAATGCTTGAGTTTCTATGAAGACTTTTGATGGCCTTAAGGCCAAGCATTTTTCTTTAACTTTTCATTTATTCAGTTACATGTAGGAACTATTTTTGATAATTGTTTTCTGACATTTTAGAATTCAGATTTTCCCCCTTTCTACCTTTCCCCACCTTCCCAAGGTGATAGTCTGATGTAGATTTCACCCATTCTTTCATGTAATACATATTTCCAAATTGCTCAAGTCTTGATAGAAGACTTGATAGAAGACATATCACAATACAGTGAAAATCTCGTGAAGGAAATGAATTGGAAGATGGTATGCTTTGATCTATATTCAGACTCCAACAGCTCCTTCTTTGGTAATGGAGAGCATTTTCATCATGTCTTCTGTGATTAGATTGGAAACTTGCTGTGCTGAAAATGGTTTAGTCCTTCACAGTTGATCATTGTATAATATTTATGTTACTGTATGATAATTGTTACATTGTTCTTCTGATTCTGCTCACTTCAGTTTGCATCAGTTCATATAACTCTTTCCAGATTTTTCTGAACTCATCCTCTTCATCATTTCTTAAGATAGAATAGTATTCTATCATGATTGATTACCACAACTTGTTCATCCATGCCCCAAGTTATGAACCATCCCTCAGTTTCCAATTCTTTGCTACTACAAAAAGAGCTGTTAAAATATTTTGGTATATGTAGACTCTTCTTTCTTTTTCTCTGATGCCCTGGGGATACTGATTCCAAAATGTTCTCCAGAATGGTTTTATCAGTTCACACTTCTACCAACAGTGTATTATTAATGGCCCAATTTTCCCACATCTCCTCCAACATTTATCATTTTCCTTTTTGATCATGCTAGTCAATCTAGCATGTGTAAGGTGATATCTCAGAGCAGTTTCAATTTACATTTCTCTAATCAATAGTGGTTTGGAGCATTTTTTCATATAACTATAGATGGTTTTAATTTCTTCTTCTGAGAATTACCTGGTCATATCCTTTGACCATTTTTCAATTGGGGAATGCTTTGTATTCTTACAAATTTGACTCAGTTCTCTATATTCAGAAATGAGGCCTTTCTTTTTGTCCCCAGCACTTATTACCATCCCAGGCACATAGAAGGCATTTAATTGATGTTTATTGACTGACTTCTGGGGAGTAAATTAATTTTTGGCAGTAATTCATGGAATGTTTCCATTCTGCATCACTAACAGAAGCTTGGATTATTGAAATGGTAGTCTGACTGTTAGTATGGATATAGAAAAGGTGAACTTATGGCTTTTAAAGCCCTTCATAACTTGTTAATAATGCAGATTAAACTTTAAAGCACAGGGGGCAGGTCGATGGTTCAGTGGGTAGAGAACCAGGTCTAGAGATAGGTTCTGGATTCAGATCTGGACTCAGAGACTTCTTCTCTGTGTGACCCTGGGCAAGTCACTTAATGCCCATTCCCTAGCCCTTACTGTTCTTCTCCCTTAGAATCAATATTGATTCCAAGATGGAAAGAAGGGTTTTTAAAGTACATGGTGAATATTTTTCTTTGGGGGTGGGCAAGATCTAGTTGTTGATCATTTACCAGCACCTCTCTAAAATAAAGGAAGTAATGGCTAGGGAGAGGAAGTCAGAGAGAATGGTATTTAGAGTCAGGAAATGTGATTGATAATATCTTTTCTAGGAATTGTTAGTATGTATTTGACTACTGCTCTGTATCAAAAGGTGGAAGGGACAGAGGTAGCATGATAGGAAGATGACCCAAGAAGTCTTTGCAACCATTTATACTTTACTCCCATGTATATTACAATCTAGCTATAAATCTCTACTTTTTTATAATTCATACAGGACCCTCTTATTTCTGGACTCTGTGTTTTGTCTGTCTTCCATGCCTGGGATCCCTTCTCTCCTCATCTCTGGCCCTAATTTTCTTTAAAACTCAGCTCAGAGAAGAAATGTTCCAAGTCTCTCTTGATTAGCGAAATGCAAATTAAAACAGCTCTGAGGTACCACCTCACACCTCTCCAATTGGTCAATGTGACAGTAAGGGAAAATGATAAATATTGAAGGGGATGTGACAAAATCGGGATACTAATGCATTGCTGGTGGAGTTGTGAAGTGATTCAACCATTGTGGAGAACAATTTGGAATTATGCCCAAAGGGCTATAAGAGAATGCGTACTTTAATTGCATTCAGTAATACCACTACTAGGTCTGTATCCCAAAGAGACTTAAAAAATGGGAAATGACTCATTTATAGAAAAAGATTTATATTTGTTCTTTTTGTGGCAGCAAATAGTTAGAAACTAAAGGGATGTCCCTCAAATGGATAATGGCTGAATAAATTGTGGCATATTATGGGGATGGACTACTATAAGGAATTATGAACAGGATGATTTCAGAAAGAGGTGGAAAGACCTACATGACATGATGATGCAGAGTGAACGAAGCAGAACCAGGAGTTCATTATTCCCATTAACTGCAATATTCTGGAACAATCAAATGTGATAAGCAACAAAATGATCTAGGGCATTGATGAGGATTCATGAAAAAGAATGTTATCTACCTCTAGATAAAGAGCTGTTGGAGTAGAAATACAGATGAATACAAATAATTTATCACTTGTTTATTTGGCTATATGTTTTGGAGTTTTCATTCTGTAAGATTATTCACTTACAAAAATGGATAATATGGAAATATGTTTTGCATGATAATACATGCATAATCCAGATTGAATAGCTTGTCAACTCTGGGATGGAGGAGTGGAGAAGGGAGGGAGATAAAATGGATCATATGGCTTTGGAAAATATATGTGGAAATTTGTTACTGAATTAAAAATTTAATAAAAGCCTTACACACATGCACACACACACACACACACACACACACAGAGACAGACAACTAATGCATTGCCCTCTGAGGCTCCCTTCAATTTACACTGTATATACCTTGCATTTGTTTGGTTATTTGCTTTTCTTCCCATTTGAATATGGACTTCTTAAAGGAGGGCATCATATTTTTTGCCTATTTTTGTACCTCTTTTATAGTACCTGGCACATAGTGAATGCTTACTAAATGCTTGTCAACTGAGTGAATAATTAAATGGATATTCTTTAATGATAGCTCATTTTTTTGAAATATGAAATAATTATAAACATGGTTAGTGATGTTACTAAAATATTTAAAAAAATGTTAGAATGCCCTAGTGGAATGAAAGTCCCTTAGGGTGAGGACTATTTTATTTTTCATCTTTTTATCTTTCGGGCAGCTAGATGGTGTGGAGGATAGAGAACAGGGCTTGGAGTCAGGAAGACTAGTCTTCCTGAGTTCAAACCTGGCTTCAGACACTTACTAGCTATGTGACCCTGAACAAGTCATTTAACCCTGTTGGCCCCAGTTGTCTCCTCTGTAAAATGAGCTAGAGAAGGAAATGGCAAACCACTTGAATATTTATGCTGAGAAAAACCCCAAATAAGGTCACAAAGAGTCAGATAGAACTGAAATAATTTAACAACAAATCTTTAGTGCACAACCCATAGTAAATAGATGGAAACAAGATGGCGGAGTGGTAATAAAGATGGATTGAAATCAAAAGGCTGGGTTCCAAATCATCTCTCTCCCACTTACTACTAGGGCGATAAGTCATTTAACCTTGTTAGGCTCAGCAATTCTTGTACAAAATGGTAGAGTTGAATGAGATGATCTCAGAGGTTCTTCTCAGCTCTAAATACCTGTTCCAATGAGTTAAATTCTAGAACTGCCATGCGGAGACCACATCATTGTGGGGTCATGCTTTTCTTAGCTTGAGGCAGATGAAGTTTAAGAATGGGGTCCAGGGAGGTAGGAGAATCATTGGGAAATTCCAACAGTTTTACGAAACAGCAAACTCTTGAGTTACAAACAGTATAGAGTTTGCTGTAGTATACATTGGTGTGTGTGTGTGTGTGTGTGTGTGTGTGTGTGTTTGTCCTTGAAACAGAATTACAGAGGTGTTTGGTGTAGACAGTTCCTGGAAGAGAAACTGCTCATTTTGACCCAGGGAATATTTAAGAGGTGAGTCGGAACTATGAGCATCACAGGATGAAACTAATTTCTTAGCAATATGCTAATTGCCACTTAAAGCCACTTTCATCCCAACTCATAGCTTCATCAGCTTGTGAAGTGGATTTCCCCCCAAGAGCCCATATTTATTTCCATTCTTGGTCACTTCCTAATTGCTTGGTCACTTCCTAAGTGATCCAATTAGGAAGTGGCTTGCTTCCACCCTTCAAGGGCATGACATTTCAATAGTGAAGGATTTGGGAGTTTCTTTTAAATCTGTCATTGGCTCACGTAGCTGAAAGGGAAGCTTAGCAATCATATCTGGTCATATCTTCAAATTTTACAAATGAGGAAACTGAGGACCAAGAAGGTGAGATGACCTGTCCCAAATGAAAGGTAGAAGGAAAATAATTTTTGCTTTGTTCCCAAATCCAGGGCTCTTTTTAGACACCCTGCTAATTAGGTCTTGGCCACCAGATAAATTACACACACACAAAATTGCAGGTGCTAAGTTTGGTCAACTTAGTTGGGTCTCTGGGGACATTGCCAAGAATATTGTTCCAGCTTGGCTTTCTTCCCCAATTATTTTTTTTTCATTTTCAATATGCTCAACACCGAGGCTTTGGGCCAGCAGATGAGGCGACAGCTTTCTTTTGGGATTCATGAGTCTTACAGGGCTTTTTTGCTCTTCATCTGGCATAAATCCCACTGCAATGGAGTCCTGCAGGCAGAGAGACAGATTAAAAAAATCTTTAAAATAAGAAAATATGTTAATATTTTATCTTGGACTTTCTTTTGAAAGCCTCAAAGCTCCCTACATCATTGCCTTACTAAGGTGCTTTGCTTATTGAAGAAGGCAGAGAAGTATCCTTACTGTAGTAGATAGTGATGAATTTGAGTCAGGAAAATCTAGGTTTAAATCTTACCTCAGGCATTTAACTACTGTGTGATCTTGGGACAATATTTTACTTAACTCATCCAGGGCTCAGTTTTCTTCTTTGTAAAATGGGACTGCTACTATGCCTGCTACAAATTCTATTGAAATTATGACTATTGTTTTAATAACTCTTCTTTCTTTTTCTCTTCCTATGACTACGACTTCTATTTCTGTTATTATTACTATTACTGCTACTACTACCTAGCTTTAATATATTAATATGTTATTATATGTATATATTAGTATATCAATGTACATTACTATATTTCATTTTAACATATAATTATATTAATATATTTTAATATATTATAATATTTATATGTTAATACATTATAAATTATATGCATTAAATTTAAAGTTGAAAAAAAGTTTTAAAATTTTATCTTATTTATATATTATTATATTATAGTTTAATATAATATTATATTTATATAGTTTGATATATTATTATATGAATATTATATATTACATTACATTACATTACATTATATTATATTATATTATATTATATTATATTATATTATATTATATATTAAATGCATATTATATATTAAATGTAAAATTTACAAAATGTTTTACAAATTTTATCTTATTTATATATTATTATATTTTAATATATTGTTATATTAATATATTAATAGATTGTTGTATATCATATTTATATATTCTTTCTATTAAATTTAAAGTTTCCAAGATGTTTTACAAATTTTATCTCATTTTATCCTCAAAATAACCCTGAGGGATGGGTGCTTATTACTGCCTCCATTTTATAGATGGAGAAAAGCACAGAGAGAATAAATGACTTATCAAAGGATATACAGCTAATAATAACTTCCTTACCAGTTTGTAAGTTTCCTGCGAGATAATGCCTAGAAAGTGCTTCATGAACCTGAAAATACTTGACAAATGTCAGCTGTTATAGTGTCAAAGTTTTCTATTGAGCACAGTTCATAGCACTTAAACAAATGCTTACTAAAGGCAAAGAGGATGGATGACTTCATTGTCACTCACCATTTTCACCGTGTCACAGGGCACAGTGGTCCCTTGGACAACACGCTCATCCTAAGTTCTAGGCTTTACCTATTAGTTCCCAATGAATCTCTCGTTTGTCGTTCATTTGTGTCTGACTCTTCATGACCCCATTTGGGGTTTTCTTGGCCAAGATACTGGAAGTGGTTTCCATTTCTTTCTCCAACTCATTTGACAGACGAGGAAATTGAGGCAAACAGGGTTAAGTGTCTGAGGCTGGATTTGAACTCACAAAGAGGAATCCTCCTGACTCTAAATCAGTCCTGGCATTCTTTCCACTGTGCCACTCCATCAGTCAGCAAATATTTGTTATCACCCACCACATGCCAGGCATTGTGCTAAACACTGGAAATACAAAGAAAAAGTGGAACATAGTAATAATAGATGACATTTATATCATACTTTCAGATGAGCAAAACACTTTACATGCATAATAAAATCTAGCATTTATAGAATACTTTAAGGTTTACAAAGAGCTTTAAATATGCAAATATATAAATATTTTACAAATGTATACATATATAAATATGTAAGTGCATATGCATATACAATCATCTGATCGTATTTCTGCACTATTTTATTTGAGTCTTACAGCACTCTGAGGAAGATACGATACTTTAATTATTTCCATTTCACTAATGAGGAAACTGAGACTGAAACACATTAAATGACTTTCCCAAGATCAACATACTTGGTAAGCATCTGAAGCAGCATTAGAACCTAGCTCTTCTTACCACAGACACTTATTAACTGTGTGACCCTGGGCAAGTCTTTTTAGCCTGTTTGCCTCAGTTTTCTCATCTGTAAAATGAGCTGGAGAAGGAACTGACAAACCACTCCAGTATCTTTGCCAAGAAAGCCCAAATGGGGTCACAAAGAGTTGGATGCAACTGAAAGGACTGGATAACAACATCTTCCTGACTCCCTGTTCAACACTATCCATTACACCATATTGCACCACATAGGAAGCACTGTTCAAATATGAGAAATTGACTTTAATGTGTCGTTAGAGTTGGGGTTCCTTTGGACAAATGGCAGTCAATCCAAAAGCAAGACTCCTTAAGCGTGACTGCCCCATTCTCAAAAACTAAAGTACTCTATTGTATTGTAGGGAGAAGGGAGCACTCTGAAGCCTGGTGCCTAAGGACTGCATCCAGGAATGCTAATTCCAGAAGCAATCGTAACTCGATTTTCTCAATTTCCTTGAGTTTAAATTTTCAACCCCAATATTGCATTACCAAAAATTATTGCATTTGAAATATGATACCTAGGGGCTGACATTTAATTAAATTACAGTGCTACCTCTGGGCAGCAAGGACCCAGGTTAGCCTACTATGCATACATGTTCAGGGGATGCCTTTGTGTGTCTCCTGAACACAAAGACAGGTAGACAGCTCTTGGCCCTATGAGGAAAAGGGAAGAAGAAAGTCCTATGTCAGTTAGCCAAGAAGCCAAGCCAATAGAGCACCATGTTGCTTGTTTTTTTTTTTTTGTCTGATGGAAGACAGAAGTCAAAAAGTTTGTTTAAGATGGGAAACAGATCTTCAGCTCAAGGTGCCTCAGTTTACCTCTTCCTACAATGTTCCCAAGTAGAAGAAAATACCTTTATATTGGTTAAATTCTTGGATTATCCAGGGCATTATAGGTAAAATAATACTTTTTTGGGACAGATTTCCCTGTCTCCTGGTGTGATCTTCAAGAATGTACCAGGAAGGGGGCAGCTGGGTAGCTCTGGATTGAGAGTCAGGCCTAGAGACAGGGAGATCCTAGGTTCAAATTTGGCCTCAGACACTTCCCAGCTGCGTGACCCTGGGCAAGTCACTTGGCCCCCATTGCCCAGCCCTTACCACTCTTCTGCCTTGGAGCCAATACACAATATTGACTCTAAGACGGAAGGTAAGGGTTTTAAAAAAAAAAAAGGAATGTACCAGGAAGGCAATAGAATTAGATAGATAGTATATCTATCTATATCTATCTATCTATATCTATATATCTTTACATTGTTTATACTCATGAACATCTAGGTTAATTGTAATTTTATATATATGCATATATATATAAAATCATTCTCAATTTCTATCTTCCATACTATACATATCATATTATATGATACTATATTATTCTATACTGTATTATATTATAAAATTAATGATATATAATATTTACATAATTATATGTATAATTGTAATTATATTCCTCAGCAATCATGTTGCTAAGCATTTATTAGGGACCTACTATGTAGTAGACACTGTGCTGAGTTTTGTCTATATAGAGAAAAGAAAAGAAAAAAAACATCCTCTGCCCTTAAGGAACTGTAAATACACGCAAACAACTACATCCAAACATGGTAGATAAGGAATTGGAAATAAGCCTATGGAGATGGCACTGGAATTAAGGAAGGGTTAAGCCAGGCTTCTTTAAAAAGGTGGGATTTTAGCTGAGACTTGATGGAAGCCAAGGAGGATGGGATGAAGTTCCTACGTGATTCCATTTTCTCTGTCACCATCACTAGGGGAGCCTTCCCTCTTCGCTTTCCTTTGGTTTCCGTATTCTTTCCTTCTTTGACTCTCTAATTGTCCATTTGAGTTGACTGCTGGTCAGTCTATTCCTTCCAGTGAGATGGATGGACCAAAAGCCTGTATGACCTTTCCTGCCATTATATTCTAAAGTCCTTCAGGTTTTATTATCTGCCTTAGATACTAGTTGTGTAACCCTGAGAAAGTCCTCAGTTTCCCCAATATAAAAGGCATTTAGTTACAGAACCTCCCTGAAACAAGATAATAGTTGTAAAGCCCTTAGCTAATATCATTATCATCATCCTGAACTCTAGCACCATCTTGGATCTACAGGGTCAACCTAAGTATGATTGGGCTTTGTCATCAGCCCAGTGGGAGCACTCTCATGACTTCCAGGCCTTTCCATCTGCCCTATAGCTAAACTTTCTTTTGTGTGTTGTCTCCCTCAATTAGAGTGTGGACCACAAAAGGACAAAGAATATCTCATTTTATCTGTTTCTCTCCCAGCACTTAGCACATTGATAAGTCAAGCCACCAAGATGCCATGCTAAGTGTTGAGAATATAAACAAAAGCAAAAGGGAAGACAGTCCCTGTTCTCAAGGAATTTACAGTCTGATGGAGGAAGACAGAATATAAAAAGAAATTGAAGAGGAAATGTATCTCAGTGGTTAGAGATTTGGACCTGGAGTCAGGATGACCTGAGTTCAAATTTAGCTTCACATGCTTCCTAGCTGTGACTCTGGACAAGACACTTTGCCTCCATATGCCTAGGAGGCAGCTGGGTATCTCAGGGGATAAAGAGCCCGAAGGCAGGAAGACTTGAGTTCAAATGATCCTAGGACAATCACTTAACCTGATTGCCTGAGTTTCCTCTACTATAAAAAGAGGATAATACCAACCCCTACCTCTCAGTTATAAAGATCAAATGAAATATTATTTATAAAAGTACTTAATATAGCTCCTTGAACAATAGTAGATATTTAATAAATGTTTTCTTCCTTCCTTCCCTGAATTTTAAAGCAGACCTAAGTAATGGGTACTATTTGCCCATTGCTTAAACTGTCTCCAGTCACCCAGTGATAATTGCGATAAGCCAGCCTTCCTTCCTTCCTTCCTTCCTTCCTTCCTTCCTTCCTTCCTTCCTTCCTTCCTTCCTTCCTTCCTTCTGTTCCTTTCCTTCTTCCTTTCATTTTTCACCATCGTTTAATTTTTTTTACCCATTTTTTTTCTAGGTGGTAATAGAGAGCAGAAAAGAGAAAAAAAATAAAATCCTCATATAAACCCAAATCTGTCATTTTAGCCTTTAGTTTCGGCTTCCATAGCTAGCAAACCCTAAAGAATAACTCAGGTCCTCCTTTCCCATCTTAACAAATCCTACTTCTTGACTGGGAAGGTCATCTGATTTCCATCACACCTCCTTTCTTTTTTGCTTAAGCCTCTAGGGGAAGGTGCTAATGAGTAATGAAATGAGCAAAACATTGGCAAAAGGATGGAGGGGGAAGAAAACCCAAGATAATAATCCACTAACTACATACATATGGACTGAATCATGGAAACTTGCTGTGTATTGTATATGGAAATATATAGTAATGGGATTGTAATATACATTTTCATAATGTACAGAAATGCACAATAAAGATATACTTTTTGGCAATCCTATTATCTGAAATGATCTTAAAGGAAATTTCTTCTTTCTCTTAACAACAGACATGGAGACCATTTGATCCAATGCCACTTAGTTGGGCACTTAGAAAGGTATTCATTCATTAAACAAGATTTTATTAAGGGTATTCTCCCTGTAAAATATCCATGCCAGTGGCAGCTAGGTAGCTCAGTGGATAGAGAGTCAGGCCTATATATGGAAGATCTCAGGTTCAAATCTGACTCAAGACATTTCCTACCATGTAACCCTGGGCAAGTCATTTTCCCCCAGTTGCCTAACCTTTATCATTCTTCTGCCTTGGAACCAATATTTAGTACAGATTCTAAGACAGAAAGTAAGAGTTTATAAAAAATGCCAGGTGATTAGAGTTCCAAAAATAGAAATAAAATGATCCCTGTCTTGAGTAGCTTACATTTCACCAGGAAAGGGGAAAATAAAAATTTCCAAATAAATAAATGCAAAATATATGCAGTGTAATTACAATATATTTTGGAGGGGTGTGGGTGGGGAAAGGGAATGGGAAACTAATGAGGTTAGGAAAGCCTTAAGTGGAAGCAGCACTTGAGTTGGGCTTTGATGTGAGTTAGAAAATCTGAGAACCAGAGGAGAGGAACAAGTGCATTCCAGGCACAAGGACAGCCTGTGCAAGGAAACAGAAAGGTAGCATGGAGGTTAAAGTGCAAATCATTGAAATATATAGATTCATTTCTTCTTTTTTAAAGATGTTCCCTTCAAAACCAATCAGCCATATTTATTAAGTATTTACTATGTGCCAAGACTGTAATTTTCATGAGTGACATGAAATCATTAGTTTCTTTCAAGATTCAATTCAAATATCACCTCCTACACTTTGTCTCCCCCAGCTAGAATCATTCATCCGTTTTTATGTGTATGCTTTGTATATATTTTGCATTACTTTTTATTTTGTGTTCCTCAAAAGAATATAAATTCTTTGAGGACAAGGACAGTCTTTTGTAACTCCATTATCTAGAACTGTTGAAGGCAAGTGGGCAGAAAGGAAGGGCAAAAGAGATAGATGAGGGGAGAGATGTAAGAAGGAAGGAAGGAAGGAGAGAAGGAAGGAAGAAGGGAAGAAAGGAGGGAAGGAAGAAGTAGAGTGAAGGAGGGAAGGAAAGAGGAAAGAAAAGAGGAAGAAGAAAGGAAGAAAAGGAAGAAAATAGAGTTTTCATTCCAAGAACTCCTTACACTGTTGAAGACCACACAGAGACACAAAAATCTGTTGTTCCCCTTAATTGCTGTGAGTATACATGCTCAAACTTAATCTTCCTTTATTTGAATAACAGATAATCCCAGAAGGAGCTTTAGCCTTGAGTGAAATCATAAGAACTGGTGACTAGACAGAACATCTCTCCTTCATCCCTTGGTCCCTGAGCTGAGGGCACAGGGACAGGAAATGGTAGAATTACGGATTCTGTCTTCTCTGCCATTTTCACCAGGAGTGGATTCCCATGTTGATTTTGTCATTACCCAAGTCAAGGCTGTTTAAAGGTCTCCAGGTCCAGAAAGGTTTTTTTCCTTACTCTCAAATAATAACCTAATAGATATAGTTTTTGAATGGCACCAGTGACAGAGTTAGAATTTGGAAAATTAGAATGTTTGCCTTAAATGAAAAAAAAAATCAAATCTGATTAATTCCAAGTAGAAATGGTCCCTTAAAATTGTCAGTGAATAGAAAGGCTTTCCAAAAGTCTGTTTCATGAGTTCCTATCCCTATGGAACTCAATGTGTTCTCTTCATTCTCTCAAAAAAGTGATCTTTGGCTCTGTAGGGACCAGAAGAAGAGTCTCGTTATCTGCTTGGCCCCGAAACACTCCTAGTACTTACCGATAAATAGATGGAAGGGTTAAACATCTCATTTTGGTTGGTATTTTGAACATAATGTCTCCATTTGCATTTCCCTATTGTAGCTTGTCATTCGTTATTTCAGAAAACTTTCCTTTAGGAGTTGGGGAGTGCTACCTCTCTGCACACAACTGGTAAGTACATGAGCCACAGTAATGCACAACCATGGCTTGAACACACACACACACACACACACACACACACACACACACACACTCACTCTAGTTACTCAAAAAAAAAAGATGACTTGGATTGTGTGTTTTTTGTTCCCATCACAATAACACTTTGCAGGTGATTATTAAATTAGAGATTTTCTTTGTTTTTCTAACAAAAAAAAAACCCTTTTCATGTCAGCGCCAATTATGAGTGGTAATTTTTTCACATTTTACAAAGGAATTTTCTGTCCTCTCTCCACGCCCCCCTCCCCCCCCAGATAAAGAAGGGCTTTGACATTCTATGACAGGGAGGGTTTTTTTGCATACACAGTGCTTTTGACTTTTCTTTAAAAAATCTGTTGACTCTATTGAAATGTGACAGGACAATATTTAACCTGAATAGAGGCATGTTGACTCCTCTTATTAAAACTGACAGTTAAGGACGTTTCTCTCTTTATTCCTTCTGATACACGCAGACAAGTCTTCACTGCTAACTAGTATACAAAATCAAAAACAAAAAAATACGGAGCGAGGAGATGAGTACCTTATAAACAATATATGAATGACAATCGCAAGTTTAATCTAGCAAAGAAACCTTTTTTTATCCTTTAAGAAAATTAAAGCCCTTTCAGATTAGCTTGATATATGAAGACAGACTGACATCATTAATTTTCAAGTGTTCATTCTTCTTTGCTGGCTGCCTCTCCCTTCATAGATGAGTACCGCGCTTCCGTACTCATGATGGGGCCACAGCGACACCTATGGAAAGTGGGGGGGCTTCATGGGAGGACCGTGGAAGGAGCTAAACCCATGTGCCTCAGAATACTCTTCTGTACCCCTTCTATCAGCCTTTTTGAGGGGAAAAAGTGCCTCTGAAAAGTTATTTCACCTCTGTTTGCCTCAGTTTCCTTAACTGTAAGATGGGGATGATAATAGCATCTACTTTCCAGGGTGGGTGTGAGGATCAAATGAGATAGTAGTTGTAGAAGAGCTTAACCCAGTGCCTGGCACATAATAGGAACCATTTAAATGCGAATTCCCTTTTTCTTCCTTTCCCTTATCTTTCAGCTCTAATGTAGGTCATAATAGGACCCATGGTATTAAAAAAGAAAAAAGGGAGGCTAGAAACGATGCTTTGGGAGTCTGCCAGCTTGGTTGGACTGGACAGAGAGACTATTATTCTGAATCCTCTGAAAAATTTAATTCCATTTGGTATGCCCTGATTGGGAACCGTACACAGTTTTTAGAGGTAGAAAGGCACTAGAACTTATCTACACCCATACAGAAAGCATCACAAAGGACATAGGCTTGGTAGCGAGAAGACCTGAACTCAAACTAGCTGTGGGGTTAACAGTACTTGGAGTATCTCACTTGATGGATGGAGGATCCTATGAGTTGAAGAGTACTTATTTATCAGCATTTCTCCTTTGTAAAGAGCTATTTGACTTGGTCTCTCATTCTGGCACAGACATGACCTTCTGTTCTCAGGGCTCTATCAGAAGAACTCAAGTGTCCCCAGTATTCTACCAAGCTGGAAAGGCTTCAAACATGGAGCCGAGGCTGGTCCATGTGTCTTGTCTAAAGCTCTCATCTCCTCCTCATGGCTTCTCTGGGCTTCCTTCAAGTCCCAGTTAGAATCCCTCCTTCTTCAAGAAGTCTTTCTTGAAAGAACATGAATCATGTAACCAGGGAAAAATATTCTAAAATTTCAATTAAATTAATAATAAATAAATTAAATTAAAATAAAAAAATTTCAATTAAATTAATTAAATTAAAAAAATCTTTCCTGATCCCCTTTATTCTAGTGCCTTCTATCTGTTGATCACTTTCTGTTTATCTTATTTAAACAGAGTTATTTGTATATTGCAACTTTGTATTTGTATATTGCAAACGTGAGATTATAGGTTTCTTGAAGGCAAGGACTGCCATTTGCCTGTCTTTGTATCCTCAGTGCCTAGCGCAGAAGAGACCCTTTATAAATACTTAATAACTAAGTAGCCTTGATGAGTTTAGAAACATCCATTCATCCAGAGAAGCTTGGCCATCACACAGATGATGGTGACTTTTTGGCTACAGCTACTCATGGAAATTGCCTACCCTACAAGGTGGAAAGGTTGAGTGATGACTCATAATGACAAAATCGAGAATCTTCTGGAAGTTTGAAGTTTTGCTGTGGTTATTATTATTGTGATATTATTCCCAAACTCTCTAGCTTGTAGAGATCAAAGTAAATTGCAAAGAAACCATCCAAATTCTTATCATCTAGAATTTTGTTGGCTAGAATGTTGCTTGAAATAAGCAGACTGCTGATCAGCGCTTAGAATTATCTTACAGGCATACATTTTTATTTTTTATTAATATAATTTATTTACAGGTATCTTAATCCCTCCTTCTCCTTCCTGCATCATAGAAGGATCATCATGTGGGATATGTATATAGCATAATTGAGCTTTTTATTAACTTTTAAGAACTTCAAGCTGCATTAAAACTTTTGGACCACTTATATAAGGGAGGAAATATTATATTTATATATCTGGATATATATATATAACTATTATGTGTATATTGTATTACATTAATATATAATTATATATATATTATTTTTTACCCCATCCAATTCAAGGAAGACTTGTTGAGGACTTCTAGTGTTCCAGGAATTGTGCTAGGGATTAAAGGCTATTTGAAGATGGAAAAGACAACAATATCTGCATTTAAGAAGTTTAGAATTTAGTAATATAATAATTATATAATATAACGACTGTAGCTATTAAGTTAGTGCTAACTTCTCCCCATTTTTTATCACAGTTCTAGCTACTGGGAATGATTTCATGGTGTATTTCACAGGATTTTGACCAGAAGGGTCCTTAGAGATTATTTAATTCAAATCTTCTTAACTTGGGAACCAATATGCCCCTTTGGGATCTGTGGATAGGTTTCAAGGAGGTTGAGAACTTGTCTGAGAGAAAAAAATATTACGTATTTGTTTTCACTAACCTCTTGCTGAAATGTAGCATTTCCCTCAAATATCTAAAAATGTTATTTGGAGGAAGGATCCATGGGCTTCCTAAGAATGCTGAACATTCCCAGGACACAAAAAAGATAAAAACAACAACAACAACAAAAAACCAAACAAACAACAAAAAAACCCACCACGCAAAACCCAATCTAGAACAATTCGTCCCATTTTACAGATTAGGAAATTAGGACTAAAAGTGATTAAGTTGTGTGTGTGTGTGTGTGTGTGTGTGTGTGTGTGTGTGTGTGTGTGTGAGAGAGAGAGAGAGAGAGAGAGAGAGAGAGAGAGAGAGAGAGAGAGAGAACATATATCAGAAAGGCAGAATTTGAATTCAGGTCTTTTGACTCCAAATCCTGTGCTCATTCTATTTCATCATGACAGGAACATTACCAAGTAAAACCAGAAGCCCAAATTTTAGTCAGAAAGCTGGTTAGTTGAGAATGCATGCTTTCTAACTCCTTAAGATGTCTGGGATCCTGCTGGACTAACAAAAAAAATGTGAAAGCATTCATTTTCCATGTCAATCTGTCCTCTGTCTCTCACCTGCTGCTCCAGTAATGGTTGTTCCTTTGATAATGGAGAAGCCTATGGGATGCTTGGGGGTTTTTGGCCTCCCGTGGCAACATGGGCAGAATTTCAGGGTAGCAAAGGACCCAGAAAGTAGTCATCCACCTCTCCTGCTGCTGCCTAGAGGAAACAACCTCTGGAGGGTTAGAATTTGGAAAAAAATGCAACTAGCCCTGCTATAGAGCAATTGAAGGCAGACCAGGCCAAGAAATGCAGGTCTAATTTTCTTTTTATATATAAAAGGCTTTAAAAAAATCTTTAAATTTGTTCTTCAAGAAGAAATAAACGTTTATTACACCCTTTGTATTGCTGTAAATTTGATTGACCAGATGTTTGTCAGATTTAATATAAATTTTTTAAAAAAGTTGTTTTCTACATCTTGACTGAGGCCCTTTCTGGTGAGGAAGGAGCCTTTACAGGAAACAATGAAATCATTTTTTACACCTTACAGATGCTGTAATTCCATTATGGATGGAGGTGTTTAAAATTCTTGGTGCTTTCTTGCTTTATTTTTTTATGATATAAGTCATTCAGGAAGGAGAAAGCTGAGGCTAGAAAATATTTAAATAAGGGAACCCCAGAGAGGAACATTGGGGAGAGGAGGCAGAAAAATATTGAAGTTTATTGAATATCCCAGGAATGAGACTTTGAAGGGTTCCCCCATTTGGTGATGTGGTCACACCAAGGCATTGGCTGCAGCACAATGGTGCCAATGGGGTCAGGTTCAAATCTCAGGGAATGATTAAGAAAAGAGATACAGGAATGGGTTTCTGTCATTCCACCAAGGGAAGTGTGTTTCATAGAATACAGGTGGTTGTTGCTTTACACATTGGGAGTATTCCTATTTTTTGTGTGTAGTGTGTAGTGTAGTGTGTAGATTGAACCATATTCTAAATGTACTTCGGAAGCCACTATTTAAAGGAATCTGCAAATGAATTCCTTTGTAATGTCAATAATCTTGGTCCAATCTGGCCAGATAATAGATATTTTTTAGCATCCTCTATGTATTAGGAACAGTCTGGTTGGTTTTTCTTTGCTTAGTAATTTAAGGGAAAGCAATTGTTTTTGTACAGGTTGGAAAGGTTCATTTTTTAAAGTATAATATCCCAGATCTGATCAATGTAGTTTTTGGTACCCATCTCTGTTTGTATCCCTCATCAACTCAAGCTCTCCACTTGTGAGCCCCCTTCGCTATCTAATCTCATCCGACCAAACCAGAATATTACATAACTTAAAAATAAAGTAATTTCATCAAATCAAGATAATAAGGAAATTGAAGATGTTGATTTGGGTGCCAAACATTCCCTGAACCAATTCCTCTACAGCTTCTATCCCAACTTGTCTCTTGGGAGTCGACTAGCTAGCCTGGGTCCCTAATTACATTTTGTTTCCCCCATACATAGGGAGGGGAGGTATCACTCCCTCACAGGAGGTGATTGGGAAACCCACTTAACCATCACCGCTTCACTAATCATGCTCCTCCATACTCAGTTGCTTGGCTTTGCCATTTCATATCCATCAGCCCCAAATTGTCCCAGCTTCCTTTTTCTTTCTTCTTCAAAAATAAATTTATTGAGTTTTTGTTTTGTTTTTATATCACCTACATTTCTACCATATCTCTTACTTATTCCTTCTAGAGATATTTCTTTATTCACCTCTAGATGAATCATCATCCCCAAATCATGAATTCTATGAATAGTAGAATTCATATTGCTAGTTCTGCTTCTTCTGCAACCTTCCAATTCCTTTGACTCCTTAAATCCGATATTCTAATCTGTCATGTTATCCCAGAGATGATCACACACCAAATCTTGCTATTACCCACAAGAATTCCAATTCTCTAATTGATCATTGAAATACTTCATAGCTGTTGTTTCATTAATGTTTTTTTTCCGTTGACATTATTGTAGTCATTGTATACTTAGCTTTGTTGTTTCTACTTACTTTGCTTTGTGTAAATTTTCATTGAGGTTTCCCAATGATTCCTTGCATTCATCATATTAATAGTTTATTATAACATTTTGTGGTTCTTTAGTCATTTTTTCATTCATGTTCAGCTCTGTGTAACTTCATTTTGGGCTTTCTTGGCAAAGATACCATGTGGCTTGCCATTTCCTTTTCGCTTACAGATGAGGAAATGGAGGTAAATAAAGTTAAGTGACTTTCCTAGAGTCATACAGCTAGTACTAGCTCAAGAATTGAACTCAAGAAGATGAGTCTTCCCAAATCAAGCCTAGGAAATCTATCCATTGTGCTACACAGATATTCATATTTTAGCACAATAATATTTTATTATATTGATGTGTCATCATTTAAATAGCTATACTCAAATCCATGGGTATTTTCTTTGTTTCCAGTTTTGTTTTATTTTGGGTATGCTATAGATATTTTTGTGTATATGAGAACTTTCTTTTTTTTTTTTTTGTCATTAACCTACTTGGTTCATTTGCCTAGCAGTTGAATCTCTACGTTGAAAGCTATGAACATTTTAGTCTTTTTATCTGGATTTTTAAAAAATTGCTTTCTAAAGTGGCTTAATGAATTAAATGCTCATAACATTAGTGTCCCTCCAACATTCAATCAATAACTAATCAATAACTCTTTATTAAACTCCTATATATGCTAATGTTTTAGGTGCTAGGGATGCAATAAAAAGGCAAAGGACAGTATCTGCCATCAAAGAAATTATAATTTAATGGAAGAGACAAGTGCAAGTAAGTATGTAAACACAAGATATATGAAGGATAAATAAAAATAATTAAAAGAAGAAAGACCCTAGAGCTAAATATGGTTAGAGAAGGCTTCCTATGGAGCATGAGATTTTAGTTGAGACTTAAAGGAAGACAGGGAATTCAGTAATCAAAGGAGAGGAAGAAGAACATTCCAGCCATGAGAGAGAAAGCTGGTTTTTTTTTTTAATTCCCATGATGCCTGCTAAATTTTATTGTAAATTATCATTTTGAGTCTATGTATGTTTTTGCTTTTTAAATGTATTTCTTTGTTTCTTATAAGCTATAAATTGTGAAATTAAAAAATATCAATAATTTTTTGTTCTCTTTCATTTTATTGGATTATTTAGTCCATTCACATTTAAAGATATGAAAGCAAAGTTTATTATTTTTCTAATTATGTTTCTAATATCACTTTAAAAAAGATTTTAAAATTTCTACTTCTTTTAAGTCAATTCTTTCTCCCTGCGATTAGTTTTGATTAAATATCTTTGCTATAACTTTATTCCCATAGGTTCTCTTCCCCCTGCAAGCCCTAAACATTTGTCAAACTTTTCCCTTATTGGGTAGTTTTACTTTAATTGTTGATTTCTTTTTCTTTTTTTTATTTGGGTATATATTTCTTTATCTCTTTTTGACTCCTTATTTCCCCCATCTTGAGTAAATGTTTAGTTTAAAAATTTCCTTCTCCTATCCCCTTCAATGTCTTTTTTTGTTAGTTTTTTCCCCTGAGCCTTTTTATTTCTTAAAAAACAAAACAAAACACCTTATCTTTCATCTTAGAATCAATACTGTGTATTGGTTCAAGGCAGAAGAGTGGTAAAGGCTAGGCATTGGGGGTTAAGTGACTTGCCTAGTGTCACACAGCTGGAAAGTGCCAGAAGCCAGATTGAATTCAGGACCTCCCAACTCTAGACTTGGCTCTCAATACACTGAGCCATCTAGTGTCTTTTTCTAGAGCCCCCTCTATGTATTTTTTTCTAAGAATTTATTTGTTTTATTATCTTCAGTAATTATCTTTCTTCCTTGTCTATTCTAAAATTTTATTCTCTGATTCATTAGAACTTCTTAGTCTGGGGTCTATGAACCTATTTTAAGTTTTTATTGTTTTGATAGCTGTATTTCAATATAATTAGTTTTCTTTGTAATCTTATATATTTTATTTTATGTTCCAAAAACATGATTCTGAAAAGGACTCCCCGGACTTCTTGGAAGGAGACATGATACAAAAATAGTTAAACATTTCATATCTGTGTTACCATTTATTTCTTCCTCAGTTTTCTTGTATTTCTCATGGAGTTAAAGCTTCTAGAGAACTGTCTAACTCTCTTTTATGCCAAATTTCTCTGATGTTGCCTCAATAGATCTTGTCCCATTATCGCTTTTGTTGTTGTTGCTGTGACTTCTGTTGCTGCACCGAACTTGAAAGTATTCAATTTATGAGAAAATTAATTTGGATAGAAGCACTTCCTTGTAGTAGAAATTATCATGTGAACCCAAATTGTGTGGTCTGATTCTATTCACTGTCCTCCTCATGAAGTTCTCCTTCCCACTGACTACGATATCTCATCTCTGTGTCCCTCCCTCCTCTCTCCTTATGGCTGCTGGCTACTCTATAAAAACTCAAATTTCATTTCTATGGCAATTGATGTTCATATCTCTCAGAGAAGGTAGTCTCCAAATACATCATCATCTCTCAGATTCACTTCATAATTTTAAGATTTTTATTAAAATTTTTATTACAAAGCATCTATGCTTTAGCAATGCAATGCTCTTTTAAAATATAAAGATGCTGTGTCCACTTTTCAATTTGTGTATTTAGCACAATATTTTTTCAATAAATATGAACCGTTCTTTCTCTATAAAAACTCCAAGAGCAATCATCTCCCTTTAAAGTAATACATTGAAATAGTGTTTTGTTTTCATTTGTTTTATTAGAATGTTGATACAGAACATTTTTATCGGTCTTCTTTGGCACCATTGTTTAGAATCTTAATTTCAAATCATGCTAAAATTAATATATGACAATAAATTATATTAAAATAAATTTGGCATATTCAGATAAAATATTAGTAAAGATACTACCTCCATTCTCAGTTGGGAAAATTTAAAATGAGAAAAAGAAAAGTCTTCAATGCATAGCCTCATGGTCTGACAAAACAAATTCCCAATTAACTATGTAATTATGTATTATATAGCTTTTTGAGTTTTAAGTTCATCACTTTTTGTTAGGAGATGAGTGGCAGTGTGCTGTAATTTCATTCTTTTGGCTTTGTGGTTTATCATTGAGCTAATCAGTTCTAATGTTTAAAGTCCCCCCCCCCACCCCATTTGATGTTATCATTGTACAAATTGTTCTGCTTCTGCTCTCTTCACCCTGAATCAATTCATGAAAATCTTCCAAGTTTTCTCTGAAACTGTCCATGTAATCATTTCCTGTGACATATTTGATATATCAGTTTGTTTAGCTATCTCCTAAAAGAAAGTCATCAGGATTAATTTTCCATTTGGGACTACGACGGAAAGAAGTTCTATAAGTATTTTTGTACATATATTTCCTTGTCCTCTTTTAAAAAATATCTCTGTGTGGTATATGCCTAGCAGTAGCAGTATAGCTGGATCAAATGGCATCCATAGATTGGTAACTTATTGACTTTAGTTTCAAATTGCTTTCTGGAATTACTGGACCAATTCACAGATCCACAAATAAAGGAGTACCCATTTATTATTTTTTTTTGTCAGCTTTGCCAAATGGTGGGTGTGTGGGGAAGTCTCAAAATTGCTTTAATTTAACTTTCCTTAGTTTTTAGTGATTTTGAACATCTTTTTTAATATGTTATTGACAGCTTATTTTTTCCTTCGAAAATTGTCTATTCATATTCTTTTTCCATTTGTCAATTAGGAAATGGCTTTTTGTCTTAAAAGTTTGCCACAGTTCTTTATATATCTTGGATATGTGACTTTAATCAGGAAAAAAAAAAACCTTAAAGTAAAGACTTTTTCTAGATTCCTATTTCCCTTCTAATTTTTTACTACACTAGATTTGTCTGTGCAAAAACTTTAATTTTACATAATAAGAAGTATACATTTACTTTGTTTTATCTTTTCTATTTCTTATATAGTTACAAGCTCTTTCCCTATCCACAAATATGAAGACAATTTCTTCCTTGATCTTCTAAATTGTTTATGATGTGACTTTTTATGTCTAGATCATGTATCCATTTGGAGTTTATCTTAGTACATAATGATAGATGTTGGTCTCAACCTAATTTCAGCCATTATGCTGCTCAGCTTTTCCAGAAGTTTTTTCCAATAGATTGAAGAATTTGGACTTCTTGAAGAATATCCTGTTTGTTTCCTTCTATATGTTTTATATCTAATCTGTCCACTTACCTACCTCTCCTTTTTTAAACCAATGATTTCTGCTTTGTACATTTGTACATTTTGAAAACTTGTCCTGATAAACTTCGTTTCTTTCCACTTTCTTTTTAATCATTATTCTTTAGATTCTTGTACCTCTATGCAAATTTCATTATTATTTTTTCTAATAAAATATGCCTTTGAGAATAAGATTGGTGCAGGACTGTGTAAACAGTATGATTGGTAGAGGAAAATTAATTTTGGTATTATTGCTAATTTTATCATATAGCCTTATATTATAATTGGATGATTAATAATTCTTAACATTTATATAGTACTTAGTATATGCTAGGTATTAGGCAAAGTGTTTTATAATTTTTATCTCATTTGATGCTCACAATAACCTTGGAAAGAAGTTGCTCCTCTTATCACCATTTTACAGAGGAAGAAAGTAAGACAAACAGGGGTAAGTGACTTGCCAAAGATCACACAACTATTAAGTAACTGAGGCCACATTTGAACTCATTCCTGACTCCATATCCAGTGCTCTATCCACTGATTCACTGAGTTGAATTCCTAGGTGTGGATCTTTATAGATACACCACATACACATGCAATTCTTTTTGCTTTTTTAATTATTTTGAATGAAATTTCAAGTTTTTGTGACTTGGTTTTGTTTATCAGATATAGGAAATTGATTATGCTATTTTATTTCATATCCTGCAATTTTATCGGTTATTTGTTGTTGTTATTCAATCCTTTCAGATGCATATGACTTGTCATGATATTGTTTGGGGTTTTCTTGACAAAGATATTGGAGTGGTTTGCCATTTCTCCAGTTCCATTTCGATAGCTCATTTTGTAGAAGAGAAAATTGGTCAAACAGCCTAAGTGACTCAGGGTCACACAGCTAGTAAGTGTCTACGGTCAAATTGGAACTCAGGTCTTCATGACTCAGACTAGGGGCTCTATCCTCTGCACCACTTTAGCTCCCCTAATGAAATCATAATTATTTCATTTGTTTTTTTTTCATTGACTTTCAAGGGTTCCCTGTGTACATTATCTTATAATTGACAAAAAATGATAACTCTATTTCTTTTTTGCCTGTTTCCCTCAATTTCCTTTTCTTATCTTATTGTTATATTAAATCATGGGTATTCCTGCTTTATACTTGTTCTTACTGGAAAAGTCTTTAAAATTTCCCCATTCCATAAGTTTGTTCTTTGCTTAGATAAAATAGTATTTACTCTACTAAGGCAAGGTCTATTTATTTATTCCTTTGACTTAAAGAGTTTTTTATTAGAAACAGGTGTTACAGTTAGTAAATAACCCTTTCAGATTCTGTTGATATTATCTAATCAGCTTAAACTTCATCCTTAATTCCCCACCCTCCATCTCAGGCATGTACCTCTTCTCCCATTAATGTATTTCTTCATG
Source organism: Monodelphis domestica (assembly GCF_027887165.1). Taxonomy (NCBI): domain Eukaryota; kingdom Metazoa; phylum Chordata; class Mammalia; order Didelphimorphia; family Didelphidae; genus Monodelphis; species Monodelphis domestica. The sequence goes on from NC_077227.1 coordinate 710,703,241, forward strand.
AGGTAACCTCCTCTCCATTGTGTTGAAATCTTTCCTTCTCCTATTCCCCTAGTTGCAAATGTTCCCTTCTTCCATTTTCCCCCAATCTCCTATAGCTCATATTCCTGCAAAGAGTCTAGAAGTGTTGTTATCCCTTCCTTGTCTAGCAATGAATTTGATGAGTACATCATGTCATCTATTCCCCTGTTCTCCACCTCTGCTATCAATATTTGTGTACCCTCCCACTTAACAAGTTTGTTCTATAAAAACACCTTGACTCACCTACACCTACTTGTTAAATTTAGTCCATTGGGTTTCAGTTCTACTCTTATGCCTTCAGTTTTCCTATTTCTTTAAATTTGGCATGTTTTATCCCCCTTGTGTGCCTTGAAAATTTTCTTGATGAAACCTCTTTTTCTTTATTTTACCCTATTGATTATTCTTTCTCCTCTTTAAAAAAATCCCTAAACTTGGGGTAATTTATTCATTTTTAACCCTTTTCTTAGTAATTATACTCTTTGTGGTACTTGCAAATTAGATATTCTGCTTATGTCTTTTTTTTTCAGAAATGATTCAAATGCTTCTTTTTTAATGGTTAGGGCCAGGCTTTCAGAGTGTGTCATTTTGGTTTGTATTGAGATTTTTTTTTTTGCTTTTGAAAATAGATGGTTCCATTCCTTCCTGTCATTGTTAGTAGGCATGGAAAAAATCTCACATTTTTTGAATGCCTTTTTATTTTAATATAGAGATCTTCCTCCTTGCAGAATTTATTTAACATTGGAATTGTTAAATTTGACTATGATGAATTGAATTGGACTAAGAATTTAGAGTATAGGAATTTTTATTGTTATTGTTGCTTTTTATCTTGGAAGCAATCTGAGTTTTTTCAATTGATGCTTTGTTCGCATAGAGATTACTTATATAGGTTACTTTGTCTATATTTGTATAGAGATTATGAGTTCTATTAATATTGTTGCTCTTTGCTTCTCTTCTATAAGATTTTCTTCCATTTCAGAATTTTGGTATTCTAAATCTTTTTATCTCTGACCAATTTTTAAACCCTTACTTTCTGTCCTAGAATCAATACTAAATATCAATTATAAGATAGAAGAGTAGAGAGAACTTGACAATTGAGGTTAAAGTGACTTGCCTGGAGTTTCAGAGTTATGAAGTATCTGAGGCCAAATTTGAACCGAAGTCCTCTCAACTTCAAGCTTGGCTCCAGTGAACTCCCTAATTGCTCCTTTCTTTCACTTATTTTTTTTAGAAATGCCACAAGTGGATTACTTTTTCTCTCCAAAAACTGAATATTTATTACTGCATTGAAAATTATAAATTCTAACATATGTATTATCAAATTATATTCTATGGACTTCATTTTTATTTTGAATCATTCCAGAATTTCTTATGGTTGTTCCACGCTCAGTTGGGATTCTGCAAGATTCTATTTCATCATATATTTGTATTTTTCTTTTTCTTGTGATATTTGTTAAAATTCAATTCTAACAATGCTAGTTCAAGAGTTTAATAGTCATTCCACTTTCTCATATTAGGATTCTTTCTGTTAATCTTTTTCAATGGGTTCTGGGTTTTTATTTATCTCTCTTCTAAAAATATTTGGTATTTCGGCCTTTTTTACTTTTATTGTCTTGTCAGAAGTGTGCTGGAAAGAAATAGAACCAGCTTGCAGTAGCAAATGCTACATATCAAGACTCAATAAATTATTTGGTTGCTTATTTAGACTAAAGAAAGTGATGGAGAAAAATATAATAATGGATTTTAAACTTAAAAGTGTGTTGGGCACATTTTTTATTTTATAATTGAGGTTCAGTGGTTAAACATTTACCAATGCCCTACTGCTTATCACTGATTTTCTGACCACTCTCTTTTTCCTGGTAGGCAACACTAGGACTACAAAGCTGCCTCAGCTTCCTTTCACAGTGGAAGATTTAGGTTTTATAGGTCTTATTTCTTACCCTTCATAATCTTTGGAGGTACAGGACTGGCATTAGTAGCTTAAAGTTTCTTTACATTCAGGTCCCATCCAGAGTTAGGCTGGTCACATTTCCCAGTCCCTCCAGGGGCTCTTGTTTTTCTCTGATTTGGCTGAATCAGCTTCTGCTTCTTTTTCAGGATTGGGAAAGGGTG